>NW_027109057.1:470830-527463 GCF_000696795.3 Halyomorpha halys
TATATATATATATATATTAACATTTTGAAACAACTACAATATTGTATTTTCTCTAACTATATATATATATATATTATCCCCCTTCCCTGCCACTTCTGGCATACGAGGTGCGGCAGCAGTGGGGGTAGTGCGCGGGGGTTTGCGCCTGTCTCTGCGACCAACAATCAACAATTTTTTCTTTATACTTTTATAAATAACAATTGCTATGTTAGTGGGGTTCCTTTTAATTAATATTGGTAATAATTTTTACTGTAAAGTAAAACTGCGCTCGGTTTAGCGCCTTACTGATGGGACTGCACTTTGTCCACTGCATCCGTCCACTAAGTCTTCGAGGTCCGCATCCGTCCGGAAGCCTCCTGCAGTTGCCAGCCTATTCCAGCCCTCCTTCGCAGTCTGGGTCAGCTTTCTCTTCTAAAGGTGGATCCACATGTTGGCCGCTCGCCATGGCTCGGAGGCTCGTACAAATGCTCGGCGAGCCAAGTGTGGGCCATCCACATGTCAGTGTTATTCAGAGAGGCAAACATGGCGGACGTAATAGTGGTTTCAGCCATTGCACTTGGATTGTATTATTTTTATTACAAAAAAATAAAATTAAGTATAAATAAATAAGATTAAATATAAAACTTATTATAAAAAGTACCACCAAACACCTTTAACCTCCTAACAGCTCAAAGTTGCAACTAGACAAAGAACAATGGTGGAGATGCTACACGAGCGCCCTCACGAACCCCTTTGATCTGTGTCCAAAAACCGACTCTCGACGGCTCGGCAACGAGCCTAGGCCAACCAAGCCGAGCCACCCATCCACATGCTCGCGTATGTCAGAGTTCGCCATGGCTCGGCCAACATGTAAAGGCCCCTTTACAGGGGCTCGCCGATGTCGGGCGGCCAAGCCTTTCCCATTGTGAAATGTGTGATTGGACGGTGGGGAAGAATTTTCTCAAAGTAGCTTCTGGCTTGCTACCCACCGTCCATTCAACTCCTCTGTTATTGAGTCCTCCCGCAGCGTTTTATTCCATAAGTTTGGAGTCCCACCAATCCTCTCTCGGAGTTCATTCTGTAGCTCTTCCAGTCCCTGCCACTTTACTTTATAATTAATGACATCCTCTCTTAGGATGAGGTCCACGTGCATCGCCAGCACCTGCACACTGTAGACTCCGATCTATATGTCTTCGTGACCTTCAACAGAACCAATCTCTGTATAGTGGCCAATCTCCTCTTCTGTGCTTGCGTGAGGTTTCTACTCCACGCAGAAGATATGTACCTCAGAATACCCAAGATCACACCTTTATATATGGTCATCGCATCCCCTATCCTGCTTAATCAATTGAGTGACAGGATCACCCTGTTCTTTTACAGGTGACATTAGGTGAGAAGTGGCATCAAATCTTTATCTTATCCTCACACCAAGATATGTCACCTCCTTACCCACTCTAACCCTCTCTCCTTGGATACCAGGGTGATAGGATGAGGCCTGTCCGTGGAGCGTCTTATGAGTATAACGTGGTTCCTCCAGCAACTCATTGAATACTAGCTTCGACAGAGGACTGAAACCTGCGGACATCGTCTTTCGATTTCTCTCTCGACCACGTAATAATTACCCTTGATCTTGACACAACTGTTATTGAGGTAACCACTTACGAGGGAGTTTAGATTACTGGGGGTGTCAAGCTCTTGCAACCGCTAGAGAACACGGGGTCACTAAACGCTGTCGAAGGCGGAGGAGATGTCAAACATGATCAATAAGACATATTGTTCGGCCTCTCCTCCACGTCCCTACGCACTCTCAGCAGCACTTAGGATTGGTCTACGGCTGTGGACGATCATTTGCTCCAGAACCTTACTAGCTACAGGGAGGAGGCATATAAGTCAGTATGTTTTGGTGTTTCCTTATCCTTGCCACCTCCCTTATAGAGCAGCCTTAAGTCTGTAATCCATTTATATTTCCATGTAAACCTGTAAAGGTTTTTAAAATGGAGCACGAACTAACATTGTATGCTAAAAAGCATACCTAAAATTGTCAAAATAAAGAATAATAATAAAAGCATACAACAATGGACTATTGCTGAAGCGAGTACTGTAATTAATATTTTTTGTTTATAAGAGGCCTTTTTTAGATATCGTTGCTTTGCTTGAATAGTGGCACATCTGATAAAAGAGAAAGTTTGGCTTTATTTTGAAATGAACAAGTTCCAAATATATTAACGTAGATAGGGGTTTCTTTCTCGACTTTTATCCCTCTACAGACTGTCTTAAAGTTAACAGGCTTGTTAAAAAGTAATCGCTGTCTTATTCAGCATCAGAACACGTCAAATACAAAATATATATACTTTTTGTTAATGTGCCACTATTCAAGTTAAGCAATAATATACAAAAATTAAATGGATGAGGAATGGGGTAAACAAAAATAATTTTTATTTTGATACAACCGAATAGATATAATTCAATGCTTTTATATTTTGGCAACGAATAAAGTCAATGAAAATTGAGCGTCTATGTAAATCTCAGACGTTTCCAACACTTTAAGTAATGTCACAGGTCAGGGGCCGTGGATGACCGCGCGTGTTGAGCCACGAACTTAGCATTCTCTCGTGTCAGAAGCAGTTATTGGGCGGAATGACTTTAAATTCGTGCCGGACACTCCTAATAAATCTTGACTTACTCAGTGTGGTTCGAATAGGTTGGTGAACTGTAGGAAAATCCGACTTCCCTACTCTAATTCAGAGAAAAAGCAATAAAAACAAATTAATTAATAAAAACCAAATAAAAAAAGTTAAGTCACAGGTCCAAGTTGTCAGAATTATTGCGTTATTGTGACATAACTTAATTTACCGTAATCGCAACTTTAAAGTTGAATGCAATCTGATTAAATGTTAAGAACATTCTATGCCATAAGTTTTTTTTTTAGTCTTTTCAAGAAGTAGTAATGTTCAAAATATAACAAATAATCAAAGTTATTTACTTTAAATAGTTTTTGAGATATAGCTTTTTGAAAAGTAACATTTCATAAAAATGTTGTAAGGGACGTACTGAGAGATCAGTAGTTAGAGAATTTATTTTGAAAAATCTATATCTCAAAAACTATTTAAAGTAAATAACTCTATTAGGCCTCATATTTTAGCAAATTTGCTCTTCTTTAAATGACGTTCTCTTAGGTTTTCTTGTTGTTCTTACTTTTTGAGCTATAGAGCTCCGAATGAAAAATAGTTTTTTTTATCGCTTTGAAACAGCCACCATCGTCCCCCCTACCTATACTAGGCAGACTCATGAATTTTGACTAGTAATTATACATATTTTTCATTAAAGTAATCCAAAATTGGGTTTAGATAACTGCCTTTTTTCTTCTCTTGGGCTCTTGTACTCTTGTTCTATATCAACATTTGAAGGACGACCCGAGCGCTTTCCGTTTTCCAAATCAAAATTTCTGGTTCTGAACCGAGCAAAACTTATGGACGGTGCTTTCTCCTAAGGCATCGTCGCCATACACACAGCAAATTTTTTTTAGTGTTTGTGCAGCGGATTTTCCTTTTCGGAAAAATCGTTAAATGACGAAAATGATTTTTTTTTCCTCTTTCATTTTGAGCAAGCAAAATACTACTTAAAGATAAGGAATCTCGGTTGAAACTGTCACATAAAAGCACCTTAACTAATTATTTTTTAGAATATGTAAACATTATTGATCAAGTAAACATATAAACACAGAGAGGATTAAATGAAAATATTGAAAAACGCTACGAACATTTTTACATTTATTTTACAACCCAATGCATTATTTTTTTTTAAATATAAGGGATTTATTTACTATTAAATGGTTCTATTTATGTAAATTATTTTCTGAAAATCAATATTTTTTATTGTACACGCTACAAATCCTAGTGTACAAATACTTTGTACTTAAAAGGATATTCCATGATTCAATTTTAATAAAAGTTTGAAATTCAAATTCTATTATGAAGTATGATATAAAAAAAAAAAACAGTTTTTGCATTGACATACATGTACTGGACTGACCGGTTGTCCTTGGACTCACCCGATTACCTAATGCGTTCATTTTCTTTGAGGAATCTTGTGATAGCCTCTGACGAATAAACTAAACTTGTTCCAAAAAAAAAAACTGGTTAGTAGCTGTTTAACTAGTTATTAGCGATTTTGTTAAGATCTCGTCACCTGTGGTATAAAATTAGTATTTTATGGGACTTAAAATGACCTGGGTTATTGTAAATAGGTTTTATGTACGAATTAAAATTTTAGTGTCAGTTTCAATAAGATCTCGTTACCTGTGGTATAAAATTAGTATTTTATGGGACTTAAAATGACCTGGGTTATTGTAAATAGTTTTCATGCACGAATTAAAATTTTATCTTTGTTATTTAATAACGAACCATTGTTGAGAATTAAGAAAAGAAAAATTGCTACAGTATGACAAATTCTTTCTCAATTTTTTTTTTTTTTTATATATTTATTTATTGCTATTTACAATTGTACATTATAATACATTCAGTAAATCTGATCTAAGTTAAATTGGAGTGTTACAGGCGTGTAGAGAAAATACCCATTGGTAGCACTCTAATGACATTTTACATTAGCTGGTCTCGTAGGCATCTTCTTTTCAGGCGCCTCGGAGGATTGTCAGGAATGGAAGAGGATGCAAGATTAGAAAGTAGGGGGTTTGAGTGGTTGGAGAGTTTATAATGGAAGGAGTGATATCTGGTTCGGGCTAGATCGGTTACATAGGGAACATTAAGGTCTTTATGTATGATTTTATTTGTGACAAAGTAAGGAGCATTGAGGATTTTGGATTGTAAGGATTGAATACGAGAGGAATTTGAAGAATTAGCGGAGCCCCAAAGCTCCATATGTCCAGATTGGCCTTATTACAGTCATGTAGATCAGTCTTTTGGAATGTGTTGGAAGTTTAGACCGTTTGTCTAGTAAGTGCTGTAATAGTCGAGATTCTCAAATGTTCATTTTTATTTTTTGGTTCACATTTCTTTTTTTTTTGTTCCATTTTTCTCGTTATGATCATCCTTATATTTTTTTACAAAGTATAAAATTATATATTAGAAGAAAAAAAGTTAGGTCAGTTAGTATGAAGGATTTTAAACACTTCCTTATTCAATTTTAATTTTTAAAATTTTTAATATGTTAAAAGAAAAAAAAAAAAGAAAATAAATCAGTATAAATTTAAAATAAATAATAAATGGGGTTAACAGATTGGTTAAAAAGCAAGAAGGTTTATCTTTTCCTTGTTTTCCTGAATTCTCCAATGCCTGTTAATCACTTTCAGGTCTGTCTTAACGATTTTCTCAACTGATAACAGCTGACCGATCTCAGCTATAGTGGCTCATTGCTTTATCATCACGTAATTTTAATTTAAATAAAATGATTGATTGGTAATTCCTGCGATGATATTAAAACATAGTTTATTACATCAATTAAAAACAATAAAAAAGGGTTTCGAAATCATTTTACTGAGCTTAAAAAAAATGGTGAGCGAATCACACAACATCCATTTACTACCCTACATACGTCCTTATAATTATATAATAAATTTATTATTAGCTTTTACTGAAAAGGACTGCTTTGATTATTTGTTATATTTTGAACATTACTACTTCTTGAAAAGACTAAAAAAAAAACTTTTGGAATAGAATGTTCTTACTTAACATTTAATCAGATTGCATTCAACTTTAAAGTTACGATTACGGTAAATTAAGTGATGTCACAATAACGCAATAATTCTGACAACTTGGACTAAAAACAAAAGTCAAAAAATATTTGACATTCAGATGTCTATTAGCACTCAAATTAAAGCTAGTTTAATGAGCTATAAAGTATTTTATGATGTTTATCTTCGTAGGAGCAATAGTTTACATGAATGTTGCTAAAATAAATTGATTTATAGTTGTTCGGACAAATTTTCATTCGTCAAATTTATATTCATATGTGAATATCATAAAAACTACTACCCCTACGAAGATAAGTGTCATAAAGTACTTTATAGTAAGTTAAATTTCCTTTATTTTAAGTGTTGGCAGACCTTTTGGCAGATGCTATGTGCGTCTTCTGGATCTAGAGATATATTTTTCAAAAATCCAACATTTTATACGAACAACTATAAATTAACATTTTGTGAGCTTATTTTGTGAAATATCAAAAACACTTCTACTCCAACAAAGATAAACATAATGAACTATTTTGTAGTGAATTTAACTTTGAGCTCTGGCAAACATCTGTACTTCCAATGGTTTCTGAAATGAAGTTTTTCATAAATCAAACTTATTGTCCGAACAACTATAAATCAATTTAGTTTAGCAAATATCATGAAAACTACTATTCCTATGATGGCAAAGGTCATAAACTTATTTATAGTACATTAAACTAGCTTTAATTTGAGTGCTGATAGACATATGTACGTCTCATAGTTCCTGAGATATAGAATTCTCAAAATAAATTAGCTAACTACTAATCTTTCAGAAGATTTTTAAGAAATTTTGCTTTTTAAAAAGCTATATCTCGAGAACTATTGGACGTAAATAGCTCTTCTAGGGATTATATATCAGCAAATTTACTCTTCTTTAAACAATATTTTCTTAGATTTTCTAGTGTTGTTAGTTTTGAAGATATAGAGCTCCGAATGAAAAATTAATGTTTTTTTCAAGTTTTGAAACAGCCACCATTTTTTATTCCCCCTACCTATACTTGGCAGACTTATCAATTTTGACTAGTAATTATACCTAGTTTTCATTAATGTAATACAAAATTGGGGTGAGATAACTGCCTTTTTTTTCTTCCCGGCTCTTGTACTAATAATGACCAAATTCAAGTATTGGTCACAGACAACCCTCACTCTATGACACGGGATATCGCAGAAACGCTTAACATATCTCATACAAGTGGTAGCGGTTGAGCAAAAGCGACCAGCATTGGCTAATCGCAAAGGCATAGTTTTCCATCATAACACCCGTCCTCACGTGTCTTTGCAGACCCGGCAGAAATTATTGGAGTTTGGCAGGGATGTAATCCCCCACCCATCCTATTCACCAGACCTTGTCCCAACAGATTTTCGCTTATTTTGGGCCCATCAAAACTCTCACAGAGGAGGTACGGCTCTGCTCAAACCAGGCCAGTTGCCTTTGCAAATCTGAATATTGTGTACGGATCCACCATCTCGCAAAGTTTAGGGTCTAAGATACTATCTTTAAGGAATCGTGTCCTGGCTAATGCATCACATCTACAAATGATGTGATAGGGAGTCTTATCATCCATTCTGCAGAACCTGCAGACAGGGGACTCTTTCAGTCTAATTTAATAGAGATGCTTATTCAACTGAGTGTCTCATACAGACCTGTCACCCATCTTAAAGTACCTCTGTCCCTAAAAAGGAGATAATAAACCATACATAATTGGAGTATAAATACATTATTGAAAATAACCAACAACGTGAGTCAAAATTATTCGTACACATTATTTCTATTATATTAAGTTGATCGTAAAAGTTCCATTAATATTTAGTGCGGTTACGTTTGGCTCTTAATACACTTTTAAAATGCTGTGGCATTGAACCAAATAAATTTAACGTCAATGACAAAAGACTCTTGTTCTCCTAGGTAATAAAACAATTGAAATTATAGAAATTTGAAACAATGGGTTTTCTGACACGATCTTTCAGATAATTTTACAGTTGTTTAATAGCTTGTAGAGAACCTATATATTAGTTCGTCATGCTGTAGATTCGGGGTTTCGTACTTCTCAAAAATATAGTTTTCTTATTTTCCAGCTCAAATTTATAGTTTTTTTTTTTTGTCAATATATTTTTTACCGTGTATAAATTCAAGAGATCTGATTCCAGCAACATTTAAACAAACCGAGACAATGAAACAGAGTGACTCTATGCTTTGCTGCGGGGAGTGCATTCCTCGTTTCTTTTGAAAAGTATAGACCTTTCAGCTGTAGGATTAATTATTCTTAGACGTCCTGTTTCCAAAATAGAAACATAAATAAAAACGTACGAAGTAGGTAATAATTATTGCTATTAGTAAAAATTGCTTTTTTAACTTCAAATCAGTTTTCTCTGCTAAAATTAAAAAAATATTAGGAGCCCAGAATTTATCAACGAATGTTATGATATGAAAAGTTTAATATATTTTACCAAAATATTCAATTTAAGACATGAATGAATGAGGATGTTATGTGGTAGTTTTCCTTTTGAATAATATTTCTTTCTATATAGCATTTTGTTTATTTTTTCAAAACCTCCATTTTAGGAAGTTCTCATAATTTAAAAAATGAGTTTTATAGTCCAAAATACTAATAAATAAATATTAAACTTAATTATTCTCTGATTCACTTCGATTACAGTTTGGTGATCAACGGAAAATTGAATTGAAGAGAATCATGAACTTTTTTTTTTTTTAAGATTTTTTTATCTTTGGTTTTTCCTTCTGCTCTCATGTTTCATTTTGGTATAACGAGTATATAATAAAGAACAAATAGTCATAAAATATGAACTATGTAATTATTCTTATTATTATTTTTTTCATTACATTCATAAGTTTGTAATATAATATTCATGTCATCAAGTACCCTTCAGAAAAAAAAAAATTAAGAATCTTCAGTTCTTTTTTTAATTTGCAACACTTTTAAGAAATTGTATTGCTAGGATGCCATTGGAATTTGTTCTATAGGTAATATACTTTAGTACTAAAAATGTTTTGTTTTTTTATAACCCTAGTTTTACATTTTTTTTTTTTATAACTCTATAAAAACAGTCTATAGCGGTTGGCAGGGTTCCCAATCCCTTCACTTAAATAGAACATAAACATCATCTCCAGGAGTTTTCTTGTTTCCCTTTGGTGTAACTTGAAATAGTGAAACAGAGCTCTGATACAAATTATTCTATAGTAATAATATGCATAAAAATACTTGTATCACTAATATGATATATAATAGATAACTGAAACAACAGGAAGAATGCACCGCTTGGTGACGCGGAGAAATGATGTCATTAGGGATTCAGTGGATGCTTTCAGCATATGATTATACTGCCATTACGAGTCGGGAATCCTTCCTGCAAGATCGATATGACCTTCACATCACACCTTGTATTTGTAATTTTATCAGAAAATCAACTAAGGGAAAGCACTATCTCGTTTATTATTATTGGTTGGTATACTCAAATCTATCTGGATCAATGTTTCTTAACAGGTAGTCTACTATCTGACAACGACTAAGAGGTCGGCAGGATGTCATTCGGAAATTATTTTTCTAACTATTATAATAAATAATAAATAAATTAAAAAAGATAGCTTTACACAGGCATAATAAATATTTCTATTTGGCAAGTCGCGTAAGGTAGCCATGAAAAGAGGGGGATAAAAAAAAAGCAGAAAGAGAGGGAGATTAAAAAAGAAAAAAGGTAGCCATGAAAGAATAGCGATTTGAAAGTTACAAAAATTTACAGTTATTTGGAGGCATTTTCATCTTGAAAGGCTAAAAAGCGTATTTGGTAATTCAAAGATATAAATTTAGTATTTTAACTAATTTTAAAATAAAAATTGCCAAGTAGTTGTAAATTAATTTTTTAAACTTTTGTTATTCATGTACTTATCCTTTTTTTTTTTTTTTTACGATAATTGGTCTGACTGTTGAATTTCTAGTAAAACTTGAATTAAGCTTCCAACTTTAAGTAGGTTTATAATTTTTTTTATTTATTGAAATTCACAACTGTATTTACATAAAAATGCACCAATTAAATGTGATATTAGAATACAATGGTATGATAAAGACATGTAAAACTAATTGTTAGTACTCTAATAACATTTCTACAGGTCTCGAGTCTATCATCTTTTCAAGTGCCTCGGAGGATTGTCAGAAATAGAACAGAAAGTAAGCTTAGATACTAGTAGGTTTGACTGGTTTAGATTGGAAGGACTGATATCTGGTTCGGCCTAGATCGGTTACATATGGAACATTAAAGTCTTTATAGATGATTTTGTGACGAAGTAAGGATCAATGAGAATTGTAGGAAGGATTTTGAATTGTAAAAATTGAATAAGAGAGGAATTTGAAGGTCACATAATGTTTAATAATTTATTTAATTTTTTGGACAATAATTATCTGCTATAATTGAAGAACTTACGCTTTTAATTTCAAATGTTTTCAGTACACAGCATAACCCAAGTTTATGTATTGTGAAACATGTTTAATTTGATCCATTAAATAATTTTTAGAAAATAGTTTCTGAGTTCTGGATACCCCTTTTTATTAGTATTCATGTTTCTGTAAGTGTAACCTGATGGATTTTTTTTAGAATCTATGGAGTCCTTGAAGAAAAAACTTGAAATGAAGTTCTTTAAAGAATTAAAAAAGAAAAACATTAAATAATACTGTTTCAAATTTATTAAATTCTGCGAAACTTCGGCAATCAAAACTCACTCACGCTGACACTTGAAAAATAAATCAACACTTTAAAATTCAAACCATCATTACAACTTTGTTATATCACACAGATAATACGGTGTCGAGCGGGATCAGACGTTCAATGCACTCTTCACTTCTTCTATATTCAGTCAACGACTTCCTGAATGGTTGGAGACCTCTTATATGAGGGTATACAGCCATAAATTCAAATGAACCGTTGATGAAAAATTAAAAAAATCGTGCATAATTGATTAAAAAAAAAGTTTGAATTTCAAAGGTAATTTACTTATAAGATTTACTAAACTGTTCGGTATTGTTTGAAATTTATATTGATTTCATTACCTCAATACCGGAAGAATGGAAGCTGTTTCTTGCAGAAAATTGAAAAACAAATTTGCTACTCAAATCAGAAATTCTCATTCACATTTTATGTTTTAGTCACCAAATTTAGTTTCGTGATTTTATGTAGTCAAATTCGTTTTTGGGGATAGTCAATAGAACCCAGAATTCGATTTTAATGAAAATTTGAGGAACTATGCGAGATGATAAATTTTATCAGAGTTCGTCCATTACTTTAACTAACACACGCGCCAACCTATCCTCAAGGTGAAAATGTTTCCTCCGATTAGACTCAAATTTGGAGGGAAGTTCACGATTCGAGTAACCACGCCCTAGTTTTAATTAAAGCAAATTGCATCTAAAACTTTTTAATTAGAAAAAATAATTCCCTGAATACACCTTTACTTCAAATCGGTTCGAACGCGGCGTAGTTAATGGTTTAATTAATATCAAGAGAAGATAAAATCTCTCCTAGAAGCTATGTCCTTCTTTATCAGAGCTCAACAATTATGGACCAAGAGATCAACTATATCAATTTATATTTATTTTAATCCGTATATTACAGATAAGAAGTAATTTAAATTATCTTGCATAATAATAACTCCCTAGGGTAGCACATTGTGCGGTATAGAATTAATTTTTTTTTTTAATAATAACTTCATAAATAAATCTGGTATGATTTATTTTATTCTGCGTAAATAACAACAGTGGTTTATAAAATGAAAGTGGCCTCTTAAGTTAAGGTAAATGAAATTAGTAGGTTTTTATTTGACTAAATTAATTTAAAAATTAAATTTTGATATTTATATATATGGACAAGATATTCCTACTTTTTACCGTTTTAAGTTATTCCTGATTCACAGAAAAAACAAAACATATTTATGTTGTGAAAAGTGATTGGCTCCGACCATTTTACGTTTTATTCAAAGTTTTAACGTTTTTACGTAAACGTAATACTCCTCTCGATTTCTTGGAGCAAGAAGGATGTAGTCCTTCATCCTGAAAAACGTCTGAGAAGCCCATTGAAGAATCTGAGGCTTCATCAGATAAGGTACGGGGTACATCGATGTATGAGGATGGAATGTATTTTCAGCATACAGCAGGAAAAGATCTGGCCAAAAATAACGTTACGTAATAAGTAAGTTGCCATGAAAATTGTAATACCGGGTTTGACAAACTCCAATTGGACTACCATGGGATTTAACATTTGATAACCAAATCTTCGCTCTGAATATATGTTGAAACTAAAGTTTCATGGAAGAGTTTACGATGCGGAAAAAGATCAGTGCTTATACATTAAGAAGGCGTCCGAACATTTTTTTAAGTCTGTTTATTTTCGCCTCAACGGAAGATGTGTTTATGAAATCAACAATAATTTTAGAGTCCAGTTTGTCTCAGGCCACGTTGGTAACAAGCAAAACAAGAGACAGAAAGTGAAACAAATTTAAGTTTACCTTTATAGTTATTAGATGGGTCAAACGAAAAGAAGTTGGTGAAGGACAAGACATAATTGAAAGTGGGGTCAAAGGGCAAGGTCCACTTCATTATCCAATCCAATGTTAGTCTACTACCATTGTTCCCTAATATAAATATAATGCTAAATATGAAAAACATATAAATATTACCAAGGCTGTGGATTAATCACGGCCTTTTAAATTGCAGACTAATAGAACACAAACCGCATAAATATACAGTTTTGTTAAGAACGCCAAATAATAGATAATCCGAATCTCAGGCATTCTTAATTAAAAAGATCTCAGAAATTTTACACTTTAAAGAAATATTTTATTGTTATAAGTCTTCCTTAACGAGAAAAATATATCTTTTTTTTTTTTTTTAAACTAAATAATAGCAATAACAAATATATAAAGTGATTATTAAGATTACCTAGCTTTGAAAACTAATGAATAATCTAGAACAATTATGAAACAGTATCGATTTGATGCTCTATGCTAAAGCCATAAACTTGATCTAGTTTTAATATTTAATACTAATTAATTCATTAATTATTCTGTAAAGTATGATGAGCTCTACTTGGAAGGGGCGGGCTACGAACGCTCTGATATAGTATGCAACATTTTAGCATGTAGTTACAGAGTGAACTTTTATTTTTTTATTTTTAACATTTAAATGATAAATACGCCAAGATTTTAAGGAATCTAAATCAAATTCACAATATATAAATTAAAAAAATAAAATAAAAAAAGAAAAAAAGCTGGTTTGTTTATGATCGGTACGAAACCTACTAGCTTCCAGTAATGTCAGTAAGATATAAAAAACAACATTTTTGAGGTTTTATTTATAATTTTTTTTTTTTAGCATGAATCCATCCTAAATATACATGGATAAATCCTAAATTGTTGAGTAAACCTACCCATAAATTTCCGTCAAAATTAAAAAAAAAAAATTATTAATCTATAAAATTGATACATTTATGAAAAAAAAAATGAAAAATGAATAAAATAAAATAGCTTCCGGCAATGTCAGTAATGTATAAGATCGCAAAAATAGATTTTATAAACGGATCTATTCTAAATTGTTGAGTAAACCTACCCATAAATTTCCGTCAAAATTAAAAAAAAATATATATTAATTTATGAAAATAAGAAATAAAAATGATATATTTTAGAAAAAAAAAATCAATAAAATAAAAAAAGTTTTGAATCTTTACTCATTTAAAAACGACAATTCCTTTCTTACCTACGAAGACGTACTCCCTTATGTCCTACTTCGTTACCTGCTTCTCTATACTATAATTTAATTTATAAGTTAAGTAAAATACAACAGATACTATTTTATCATGTTTCCATAGTTATTACTGTTTCCACAGTCAAAACGCCACCTGCCATTTGAACCATCGAAACACGAAAACAATAATTTTCTTCTGTAGTTAATTATAAAATTATTATATATATTATTAGGACCTATCAGATATTGAAGACTACTTAGTTTTACGTTGACATGACGAATTTATTCAAAGTCCTTAGAGATGTGTTTCGAATAAAATGGTAACGAGAAAAAAAAAAGGATTATAACTCATGCGCATGACGCACACACACACATATGCCATTTTGAGAAAGTTGGTTATTTGGATCCGGGTACATTCCCCTGAAATCAAATAACGTGTATTTGTAGAATATCAGAATCAAAGATTTCCAAATTGGAATACTTCTCCGTACTATATGTTACACACAATAAGTGATAGTAAATAATTTTTAATTAATTAGTTATATTTAATAAAACACTGACATAAATAAATCAATAGTAGGGGTATTCATAATCTTACTTTAACATGTTAAAGCGTGTTAAATGGAGAAATATTTCCTTCTTATCATGTTAAAACGATATAACATATAACGTGGTTGAGAACATGTTACTTGGTATGCTAAATGGAGAATGACGTCATGCAACAGAACAGCTGAGCTCTACACCATTTTGTTTGTTGTGTTAGGTTACTTGCTCGTACTTTGTGTTTTGATTGTCTCAGTATTATTTTAGAAGTTTTTAATCAAGACTATCAGTAGCCAAAATTTTACACAACTTCCACTTTCCACTAACTTTAGGCATGTTGTAATAAATTACTGTAATCAAAACTAAGAAGTAAACAATAACAAAAAATTTTAGAAGAATAATCCGCTAGGAGCTTTTATGCATTTAAAATTTCACATGACTTGGAATAGGGCTGGTTACAATCCTATACATATAACATTTAACATAGTTAGACATTTTACAATCAACACAATATCATGAATACCCCTAATATCCACAAAGTGGGTTTTAAAAACGATTCCAATGCAAAGAACTGAACCTTCATTTGCCTGTAGTTCGTGTGGAGTTTCCAAAAATACTTTAAGCCAGGAAGCGAACTCGTGAATCACAGCTATAAACTATAAACTCAACTACTTTCATATCGCCCCGATAATAACTGGCATGATGGTGATTCAGTTATGTTATCAACAGTGATATTTCTATATATGCCATGAACTATCTCAATAAAATTTATCTTTTTTTTCTTAATTTATCTGATTGATTTATTGTTTATTGGCATATTAATTTTTATTAAAATAGAGTTCCAATTCGTTCAAGATCAAGGCTACTGGGATGTAGTACGGCCAACAGATATAAATAACTGTTGATACCATCAGTGAACTGATGAGTAAATATCAGAATGATTTGCTAAAAATATCGACACATAGTAATGATGATTCATTATTATATATTATTTTTCTAAATTATTAAAAAAAAAAAAATTATATATTTAGTTCAGTATTAAGCATGTTTCATCTTAATATGATTTCGTTTATAATAATATATTAGCTCCTATCCCAATAAATGTTCATTAAGAATCATTCTAAAATTTTAAATAAAATTTTAAATTATAATCATTAATTATTTTATAAATATTAGTACCCTTATCTATTAAAAATTGCGCCCATTCCAGCATTAACATCGCTCTCTGTTCAGAGCTTCAAAAAACGAAGAAAACAATTTTTTTGAGACTTTTTTTTGTAACAGGATCTTAACATAGATGGGAAAAAATCTTCGGTTTGATTTTTAAAATATGTAAAGGGTATAAAAATATTCACCCTAATCTCTAAAAGTTTTGGATTTTGGTTGAGTCATAACTGTGTTATATGTTTATCTTTTGAAGTTACTGTAATTTTTTTTATCCTTATTCACTTCTTTCTCAACGTGTCAAACTCTGGAATTTCCAATGAAATAGGATAATTTTTTATCAAAAAACACTAAGTTTTTTTTGTTTTTTATTCATGCGGTGCAGAAAATCGAACAAACCTAAAGAACAAAATCGTTTTAGTATTTAATTTGCATAAAATTTCGTTATTTAAATTTTCTTGACCGGCCCATCAGACTACGCAGTATTAGGATGCTTCTATAAGTAAATACAACAATTACGTTGACGTATTTTTTTAAGAGAAATTGGATTCTGAAACGATTTTTTCTTTAGGTTTCTTTGATTTTCCGCACCGTACGCACGGAAATCGACAAAATATGTAAAAGAAAAAAATACTTAATACCTCTTTTTGAAAAAGGTCGTTTTTAATTATAAACATCTTCATTCATGTTTTGAAACATTCTAAATACTCATTTCTATATATACTATATATTCCATATATAGATAAGGGGGCCGCCAATAGCTCAGGTGGTTGAGGCACAGGTCTTAGCAACCTGAAAACTGAGGGCGGTTCAATCCGGCCTGGGTGGCGGTCCCACGAGATGAAAATTTGATCCCACATAATGGTTATAATAGGTTTTTCACCTCTAAATACCCCTCCCCCGTATGTCAGTAATGATCAGAGAGGGGGTCATACAAAAAAATATATATATAGGTAAGTGAAATCAAAATTAAGAAATATTCTCTAACTAATATTTGATATAAAATCCTTATAAGTTTTTCTTTCAGTCTCCCTTATTTGCCATTCTACATAATTAAACAAATTGTACATAAAAAAATCATAAATCAATATTAGTGAAGGTACCGCAAATGATTTACGTATTGGACTTTGTACCCTAACCGACAAAGAAAGTCATATGAGCGGCCACACCAAATATTTCTCTATTTTTCATTTACGGGTATAATAAAAAAAATAATTTAAGTAATAAACAATCGTGTAATGATTCCAAGTTTTGTTTTATTATTGATTTGAAATTAAATTTATTCATAATAAAATATCAGAACTATTAAAGAAAAGATAGAGGTAAGAAGTGATAAACTATATGACAAAAGTTGGAAGAACATAAAGCCGAACCATCGATTTTTGCGGTCACCAAGGCCCCTGAGACAACAAGATAACTAGCACCTGTCCGGGCACATGTCGACCCCGTAGCCAAGCTGCTATCCTCCGCGTTTCCAACTGTAAGCGCTAAAGAAACTAATGGCAACTAGTGTATCAAGCGAGGAGGAAGAATCAAATATTCGCAACATGTAGCAACACTTGAAATGCAAATTGCAGGGAAAACGACCAGTTCACGAGTTAACAACAGGCTGCACAGGAGAGCACTAACTCGATAACGGTCAACAATACACAGTTCTACAGAAGTCAAATTTGAGATCGAGAAACAAATGTTTAATAAACATATCTGAGGAATCAATCCTTTAAAATGTACAATATTGATTAAAAAAAGAAAGAAAAAAAAGGATGTTTTTATTGTTTATTAGGAGGTAAAATGGGCGGGCGTACGACCAGTGGAGTAACACAAGTGAAACTCATTTTGTTTGTCCCAACGTTTCGGCCTAAATTTCAAACCATAATATATGTCCAATTCTAAATAGAAAATCCAAATTAAAACCAGAAACAATTGTACTTATTTTTAAAAGAATTCTAAGGCCACTGCTGATGTATGGCTGTGAAGTCTGGGGAGCGGCATCGTTTACGAAAAAGTAAAAACTACAATATTTACAAACAATAACATGATATAATAAAAACTATAAGGTGGACCAAATATGGCCTACCTAAGGTTTGAACAGCTGTAGCCCACTCAATATCCAATCAATTGGCCTGAAAGTTTGCCTATAGCAAGAGTAAACTGCCAACTTTCATAATAAAATAAAGAAACCAATTTAGAAAGAAGTTTAGGGGGAAATTTGGGCGTTCCCCAAACCATTATCAATAGGCCATATTAACACTAGGGTTCCCCAATATGGCCTAAGCATTCAACTTTATTTTGTTACCAAAGAAAAATCAAAATTAAATTTCAACACGAGTGATCATGTCATGTGAATAAATTTAGGAGGCTAACTCTTCACATTCTGGACACAAATACACCCTGTCTAGTCGGCTGTCATAACCACCAAACGATTGGTGAACATATTTTTGAAACGTGCAACACATAACCATTTCTTCCTGAAAATCCTCTTGACAAATAAAACAAACCAATGCATTTTTCGTTCCTCTCCTGCACATTTCCCTATTTTCTTAACGAGTAAAGAAGCCATTTATAATAATTAACAAGATAACAAATAATAATAAAATAACGTAACGTATAATATTGGTATAGAATTCATACATATTGAACTTAAAAGACAAGTTATACTGTTTAGGTAGTAGCGAAACTACATGTAGGAAGAAGATAGTTGACCGTATGAAGTAGACTGCAGGAAGATAAAGGTCTCAAATAATAAATCGGTCAATAAAGGTAACAAACCATTTATTGCACTATTTTGATACCTTTATTAACCGCCACCCGGACTATCTTCCTACAACGAAACTACATGTACTTAGTCGTATTTTCGTTTTTATACTAATTTTATTTATTCACTAACGAAGCTTGAGAAACTTTGTTTTCAAATAAAAAAAAAAGTTTGTCTTCAATATCGTAAATTACCACTCGTATTTAAAGTTCTAAATTGCAAGGAAAAAATATGGTTTTTGGTCGAATGTTATCGAATCCATGTAATGTCCGAAACTCCTACTACCGTTAAAATAATTTTAATGACATTTGGATTTTTAATGTCAATTTAATGGATTTAAATTGGATGGATTCCTGTTCATCAAATTTTATCCACTGTTTTTGCCTACGCTTGCGCAAACCTACTTTCGTTGTTACAGATACATTTCGTTGGAAAATTGGAGATAAATCGCCCCAACTACTATAAAATATTATTTGGGTCAGCTGGTCCGCCCGAATTTTTAACTAAAAATAGTGCAAACTCTGCAACAGAATTTTTGACAAAAAAGTATGTTTTCATTCTACTGTGTGTTTTGCAGACTTAAAGATCTACTCGTAGGCGAACAGCTGATTATTCATTCGTGGCGATTAAATTAGATTATTAAATTAAATTAAATACGAGATACCTTTTGAAAATAAATTAAAATAAAAAATTATCACACTAAAATAAGCTTTTACTTTAATCGTAGTATTATATTCGTTGATTAGAAGAATTCTTTTGCCAGCATCATGCCCGCATCCCTCATCTACAAGGCACAATGTTCTTAAATTGGTGAGGCATGCGCCATTAATTTTTATTTTTATAGCAGACATGGTACCATTAATTTGATTACAATAACTACCATAATGTAACGGACGTATGTGAAATACATCAAGTTAAGATTGGAGCAATGACTAGATAATAGATATTGTACCTAGGCGCTTTAGTAGTGGCAAAAAATCATATGCGGGTAGAATAGTATATGATTCACAGCAGAATTTCTATCTCAAAATAACGTAGAAATATTTACCAAAAATGTTTAGTGTAAGAGATTTTATGCATTAGAAATTGATTTGTTTTGGAAATTCTTATTTGGAGGAAAAGTAAATCAATACAACCAATAATTTATTAACACTTACGTGTTTACAAGTGAGCAAGAAAGAATTAGAAAAATTAATAGGCAGAATTATTAATTTAAAAATGTATTCAGGATATTCTTTTGTATTTTGCCAAGATACACAAAGTCTAGCTAAACGCTGTTATGAAAGGAAGATAAGGATATATTTAAATAATCAAGTATAATAAGTTGAGGATATTAAGAAACAAAACAATAGTATATTGAAAAAGTTTCCAGTTCGACTTTTCTATTGAATTTTTTTTTTTCCATTCCGAAAAATAATAAAAAATATTTTGCAAGGGAAAGCTAAACAATTCTTTTTCTTCTGGGAAACAATCGAGAACGCTTCCAACCAATGAACAAAGAGTTTTACATCTGAGCGGACAGAAGCCCTATGGGGGTCTGAAGTGGTTTCCGGAATACAACCCGGACCGAAACGAATCCTCTAGGAAAACTAACACTACACCACCTAAAGTGGTTTTCCTAATTATAATTCTATGGCTACGGATTCGAAACAAGCAGTGACAGAAAATTTATTTATACTATTGCACAGAGGAGTGAGGTTCCAATGACTTTTCTGAGGGCACCTCCAGTCTTTATAAACGAAATAGCTAGGCTTTAGGACATAAACTAGCAGGTTGAGCGTGGATGGTGACAACATAATGTAACAGAACCCTCGGGCAAGAAACTGCACTTTTTCACAAGCTACTAAAATAGACCCTTCATGTGTAATAGTAACAGATTATGTACCACATAGAAATGGAGAAATAGTAGGATAGTACTAACCTACGTATTTTGCACACGTTTTTTCCTCCATAATTTAACATTTTATATGTTTAACATTGTTGTGTATTCAATTTAAAATTATAAATATTTTACCTTTGGTTTTATCTTTAACCAATACGTTTAAACAGGTAGATAGGTCTAAGTATTTAAGTTGTACGGTAACTAGAAAAAACAAATTGACGAGGAAATAAAAGCGAAGTTGAAGACGGGGAATGCTTGTTATTTTTTAATTCCGAAACTGCTTCTATCCATAAACTTAAAAATTATAATTTACAAAAGTATTATCGTTCCACTGCTCTTTATGGAAGCGAGACGTGGCCTCTTACACTAAGGGATGAACAGCGCCTTAAGGTTTTCGAAAATAAAGTATTACGTAAAATATTGAGACCGAAAAAGGATGAATTAACGGTAGAATTTAGAAGACTACACAACACTGAATTAAGGGACTTATACCCGGTAAAAATAATTAAGTTATAGCACTGGGGCGTATAAGATGGCAGTGTAAGGTTGTAGGGTTTAGCATTAGTAACAAGCGGATCCCTAAACGGTAAACGTCCGAGGGGTAGATTAAAACGTAGATGGGAGGATTGCGTTAAAACTGATTTAGTAAAATTGGATGTGAAGGGGCATCACTGGAAGGATGTATGTAGAGAGCGATTAGTGGTATCGGCATCGAACTTTCGGGTTCGTTAGGCTTTCATTATTATTATTATTATTTATCTTTAATCAGCTGTTTTATTTGTTTATCTCGAATGTTTATAATACTTTTGTCTTTTTATCCTATTAAACTGTACTCCATGCCTTCATTTTATGTGAACAAATTTTTAATATTTAGATCAATCAGATGGATGCATGCTCTTGATTTCTTTTAATCCATATATATTTTTAATTTATTCATTTATAACTATTTTAGGAACTATAAAGGCCTTTAATGTAATCTGAAACTTCACATTCAGTAAATCGTTTATCATAACGTATTTTTTTTAAATTAATTTTTTTGACCAACACAAAATAAAAGTCAAACAGAAGGTATACTGGCCCTTCAGACTGTTCAATTAAAAAAAAAAAAAAATGAGGGAATAATTAAGAAGTAAAATCCTACAAATAGCCTTTGGCCTCAATCTGATTTTTTTAAACATTAAGGCCTATTAAAGTTTAGACATAAACTTACTATAAAAGAATTTCTAATAATTGTGATTTCAAAAAATATGAAGAAATGCCTTTTAATTCTAAGCTAATTTTCCGAGGAGGCGAATAAGGGAAAGTTTGAAGTTTCCAACAATCTAAACTTTTCTATGCGGAATTTTTTATGGAAAATAGCGTTGGTTCGTTTCATGCACGTTCCTACTTCACTATTTGAACCCCTATTTTCATTTACCTAGATTTAATAAATTTAAGAAAAAAAATTAGTTGTATTTAATTTTTAGAATAAATGATTATTATATCTAAAGCCGAAACTAACAATCGTTTCACGCATATCATCCTCCAAAGCGGTTTCCAGAATGGTTGACGCATCGCCCTCGTGTGCCCAAAGCGTATTACAGGTGCCCTAAGACGTCTACTAATAGGTTGAGCATTAAAATAATCATTACATAATAATAATAATATTATATATATATTTTTTTCACGGGAAGGCCTGTCACGATCACGCGAATATCATTACTTTTCCCTTCTCACTCCTGATTTTCTTCTCTCCCAGTATCTCATAATTTCTGCGTGCCCCTCTTCCGACCACGCAGTACCCTTCCGTTTTTCTTTATTTGCCGCAAAAACATTTATTTATTTCAATTTTTTCCCGTACTATCTCTATCCAGGCAGTCCTTATCTGTTATTTTCAATTTCCATCTTTCCTCTCTCATTTGCTTCACATATCCTCCTACGCTCTTATATTCACGGATTCCGTCAAAGAGTTTCTTGTTTAGTCCGCTTTGGTCCATTCTCATCATGTGCCCGTCGAATCTCAGTCTTCTGATTCTTATTTTGATTTCCAGGTAATTTATCTCCCGGTAGATTTCCTAGTTGGGTCTTAACCTGTAGCCTTCCTGTGTTTTCTTGGGCCGTTAGATTCTCCTCAGGATCCTACTCTCTATTTTCAGTCATTTTTCCAGGCTAGGGAAACATGTTGTCTTCATTCCCTATAAAATTACTGTTTTATGACCATGTTGTAATGTCTTAACTTTGCGTTAAGTCCTTCTTGTTGTAAATATTGCCTATCCAACTTCATGATTTCCTCCTTTATGCTCTTCTTCTCCAAACCGTTATTACATACTATCTCTCCCAGAAATTTAAATTTCTTTGTCACTCTTATCTGTCCATATTTTTGTCTCTATTACTTTTTTTCCGTAGTTTTTTCCGTCGTCATAAATCCTGTCTTTTCGTAAAAGAATAATGATATATCATTACATAATATAATAATTGTGAGCTCACGTAAATGGAAAACGATTTTATCTTGAGTCATTTCTTTTTTAAATTGACTGCATTCACAATTAATTGGGATAATCGGGAAAAAGTAGTCCATGGGTATAAAGGCACTTTTTCGGTAACATTTGTTAATTTCATTCTTACTACCATTGAACGAAATTTCATTAGAATGTCTTATTTCATTCCACAAACTTATATTATTTATAATCTAGCGTTATTCACCCGTCATCGAGAAAATGAAGGATTTGAAGGGAAAATTGGAAATGTTTTCCGTCATCGGAGACTCCTGGTATAAATATGGGAATTTATATGTTTATTTATTATATACTGACTAATGACTTTATATATTTGCTATTGTGGATATTCGGTTTCCTTTTTCTTTGTAGGATAAGGTCAATAGGAAGGAATATGTAATCTTGCTGATTAATGTAAAATTATAAAAATGTTTTGGAATGGTATAAAAAGTTTTCGGTACTAACAAAACTACCATTTTTCTTATCACTTCCTCAGTTGTTAATTTTTTTTTAATCGATACGATTTGCTAGAGTACAATATTAGTTAAAACACAATTATATAATTATTTTATTTTAATGTTTTTAGTTTCTCAATGAAAATTTTGGATTTGACAGTAGCGTAGTTCGACAATTTTTCTCGATTCGAAATGCTTTATTGACTTTAATGATTCACTATCAATATATCCCTTCAATGATTTTGTTCGCTTTACATCTGATACTGAAAGGCCTTAGAGAAACAGCTAATAGGTAACAATTAGTACTTTAAAAAAAAAACAGGATTTCTTTTTTTGATTTATCAATTTTATTTTGGCGAAGCATGATCACAACTAAAAATTATATAACTCCTCCACATACCAGAACTAATAGAAGTTCAGAGGTCGTTTATTACAGGTTTGGATTTAGTCCAAGAAATCGGCAGACAATGGAATATTTAACTTACTTTGTCGCCGCACCGGAACATATTTCTTGAAACTTGGCGTGGTTACGGCTCTGATATATACGCACACTAATTATAAACATCATACGTTAATATATAACGAAAGTTTCATTAAAAAATAACCACAAGAAATCCTTGATAATAATATTTATATAGTTGCTTATTTTTATTTATTTTTGTAAGAAATATTTTTGCCATAATATCAGTATAAACAATAATTTTTTTATTCCTTTCAAATTTAGGAAATAGATTCGGTCTGAATAAAAGTATAAAGAAAGAAAACCAAAATTTAAGACGAAAGATAAGAAATAAGCTATGAAAAAAATAAGAAAAATTATTAAAATCTTGGAAAATTGATCGATCGATAGACAACAAAAAATAAAAATGTTTAAATAATTTAATTACTTAATAAAGTTATAAAGAATCGAAAAAAATTAAATAAATAAAAAATCTTGAAATGGTTTTAGAAAATGGTTAAAACACGGAATTGTTACGTGTAGATATCAATATTTTAAAAATCTATACATACGTTTATTTTATTCTGCACAATAAACAATTGCAGAGAAACTTGTGCGTATTTTGTTTCTAAGAATAAATGTGCTAGAACTTTAAATTATTTATCTTATAATACGGACATAAATCGCATATGGAAAAATCAATCTCGATACTTAGAGTTTTTAACAAAATAAAATCTGAATGGAAACACGTTTTAACAATAAAAATAAAATAAAATAATAATAAAAAACAATCTTGGAATAGGGTTTAAGAATCTGCAAGACTAGTTTTTGTTACTTATATTAAAAATTCTCATGATAAACATTTCATTTATATTCCTAATTTTGCATCTAAAATAAATTTTTACGATTAAATATCTGTTAAAGTACATATTTTTTTATTAGCATCAAATTAGTTAATTGATTATTTCGTAAATAAATCAGATGAATGAAAATAACCATTTTTTCAATTTAAGCAAATAATTTTAAGATACGAATCATGTATTTTATATTAATATAGATTAAAACGATGCATTAATTACATAATGATCAACCACTGCTATAATTTATAAAGAATAATATTCATCTACACAAGTTTGAAACAGTTTTAATTTAAAAAAAAAAGAAATAAAATTAGATTTTTTGTATAATGATCAAATAAGAGTTATATCTCTTCTTTATCTTTCTAAATGGCGGACATAAGGAATATTTAAAATTTGTAATAGATTACTACCATTTGGAAACAAAATGGTCGATGTTAAAATACAATTCCGAGGATCAGGCAAAGATGGCCTCTAATTTAAGAACTAAACCTAAGTCTCAGAGTAATGCCGCGAACGTCAGATATATCTTCTTTTTTTTTAATTTTAGATTCTAGATATCTTATAGATACAAATATTTTTATTGAAGATCTAGATATAAATATTTTTACGAGGATAGTGATTATTTTTTTCTTTCTTGGTTTATAATAGACAATAGGTACAATTTTGAGTAACCCCAAAATTAAAAAAAATTAGAATATTAAAAAATTAAAATAGTTATATCTATCAGATATATCTTCTTTTTTTTTAATTTTAGATTCTAGATATCTTATAGATACAAATATTTTTATTGAAGATCTAGATATAAATATTTTTACGAGGATAGTGATTATTTTTTTCTTTCTTGGTTTATAATAGACAATAGGTACAATTTTGAGTAACCCCAAAATTAAAAAAAATTAGAATATTAAAAAATTAAAATAGTTGGCAAGGCTATTTAACATAAGATGTTTAGCCATTCCAAAATAACTGATGATTTAAACCAAATGAACTGATTAAGAATATCTTTTAAGCTTTTGGGTTACTTTTTAAAAGTAATTGGTATAGGCATTAATAAGTAATTTTTAAAAAAAACACTTGTATTGAACCTGATCTAACCAGTTATTTGTTACTACAAGCACTAAAATATTAATGGAATTGGCAATGCAAGCGGGCACCTCACAATGTCCGGTAGTTGAAAAGAATACAATACATAACAAGAATAAGCACTAAAATAAATTGTAGTATTTTCTATATATGTATATATAGTTGACCGTAAAAATTTAAATATAAGAAGATGGTCAGGGTTGCGGTCAAAAAAAGAACAAATAGTTTATAACTATTTTAATGTCCGACGTTTTGCCCCACTTTGCAGGGCTTCATCAGGGCTGTTCAAAGCGAACAGTTGAACCAAAATGTAGTATTTTTTATACTTAGGTTCAACATTTTAAGAAAGAAACCAATTCAACCTAGAAATTTACCATATATGGTAATAACAAACATGAAAGTAAGTTTTTTTTTTTTTTTTTAAAGAAAAGGCAGCTGATTATGAGAAATTAATTAGTTTTCACAACAAACTGATCGAGATTTAGAATCCCTGTGAAAAAACTCATGCCTCCCATTTATTTTATAAGTGGTACATGATAAGTGGTGAGTTTCCTAAGAAATACCTAAACAAAATATTAAATTCATAAACAAAAGAATATGGTCAAGGTGCAGTTGAACTATGACCGCATCTGGACCATCTTCATTTTATATATTACACACGGTCAATCAATGATCCTCCAAATATTAAATTCATTGTTTTCGAATTATGTTTAAATACATCATCTACGTTTTTAAGTACATATAAAATACAGACTCAAGGAAAACATAACTTATAAATCATTCTATAATGTCGACTAGTGAAAGTTCCATATTACCCACAATAGACTCGGCAAAAATCATGAACAATCAAATTACAATATCAATGCTCATAGCTAAAAGAATGATTTTTAATACTAGAAGTTTTTTTTATTTATTAATGATTGAAATTTCAACAAAATAAAATAAAACATTTGGCCTACTAGCATTTGAAAACACTTTTCCATTTAGTCACCGAGACAATATGTCAGAAATATATAAATCAATTATTTATTAAATCACCATCAAATACAAAACTGAAAGGGATATATTTCTGTATTGTTTTTTATCATGAAATGATATAAAAATATGTGGAGTGAAAATTATTCAAACATCAACAGCTAAAATTTTCAATTTTTCCACTCATTCTATTTATAAAATATATTTGAAATTATAGTCATCGTTGTGTAATATATAAATAATAATTTCAGATTTTCATTACTTAATTGTCAGAACTGCAGACTCCTAGTGTAACCTAGGGACAAAATAATATTTTTCCTAAAGGCATTTAAAGAAAAAAAAAAAAGGTGATAAAAACTATTTCTAATTACGTAAAATGACATAAACCACGCTGTAGAATGAACATTTTAGCAAACAAAACAATTAGATAAAAAGCGTCAGACTCATAAACCTATTCAGCTTAAAAGATGTTTGAATAACAGATCAAATAATAAAAGGTTATTCATGCACAGATAAAGGAAAAAAATAAAATAAAAGAGAGAGAGATATATTTGAAAACATGAATCATAGCCAGTCATATCTTGAATAAAATAAAATAAAAAAATATAACAGACAAAAATTTGAAATCATACATAAATGTATGTTAAAGTCTTTGTAAACAAAAAAAAACAAAAAATAACCTGAGAAGTTATCCAATAGTTCCGAAAGCAATTAAAAATAAAGATGAACTTAATAAGAAAATATGAAAATAATAATAATTTACTAATTTAGGCTCTTCACGACTAAAATATCATTAAGTAAATTTACAATCGTACTATCACTTTTAAACAAGTACATATTCTTAATAATAGTTATAAACAAAACACATAAAAAATAAGGGGAAAATATCCTTCAATATTTATCTTATATGCATTTATTTACCTCAGAAATAAATGTAAAACTTTGAAAAACTACATTAAATGAAAAAAAAAAATTATATTGGGTCTAAAAATTAATCTTACTTCATTGTAACCACCAGTTCTTGTTCATTTTAAAATTAATAAAGATATATACTAACAAATATAAGAAAACAACAATGATAAAGTCAGTTAAGGAAAACAAAAATCTAAATAAAATTCCTTTCAGTCATTATTTTTTTAAGATAGCATGAATCAACATTGGGATGAGTAAGAAGATGATATTATATTAATTATCATGAAATTATTAGGCTGTAGGCAGTAATGATAGCAACCTATGATGAAAAACATCATCATTCTTAGGATAAACTAATTTTTAATGCGAGGAAATACATGCATGGAATACACAAATTACCTTTTTCTTACCATTGAAAATGTGGAGGCTGAAAACACGAAATAATAAAATAAAAACTTACCTCTAAAAATATGTCAGCACAGTCATGAACAACAAGCACAAGGGTTCCAACCCTTACAAGATTGCAGACCCAAGAGAAAGCCATTAAACTAATAGTTGCAAAATGATGTACAAACATCTGCCAAAAGTCTTTACGTTTAACATCCCTAAATTGAGAAATGGTAAGGGACCAATAAAATGAACTTGATATCATATAATACCACCAACAGTCTGGAGTAATACTCTAAAAAAAAAAAAAGGATGAAATTGAAAAAATGAATCTTGAGAGATAACAAAATATTGAATTGTACATAGCAATATAAAAAATCTAATCTAATTCAGACTTAATACAAAAATTAGATTAGGACCTTATCATTCATAAAAAGTGGTTATCACTGTAATGGATAGTTATCAACGAACTTCATACACTAGCAAGATTCCAGAAATGTAAGAAAATAAATGTTAACAAATTCAGTGTATATTTCAAAATATGTTTATGTTGTAATTTTTTTAAAAGTAATCTAGATGAAACAGCAGTATAATCATCATTATCTTTCGTGAACACAGGATGTAATCTGGCCAAGGTTTATCAAGATTATTTCACTATTCATAAAATTCAAGGAAATTTTACCTGATGTGGGTAATTTCTCCAACATTCATCAATATTCCAAAGCCAGGGCTTATCCCATAAGCAGACAATGCCATAAATAAAAGAATAAGAATAATACAAACATCTCCAACTGTAACAACAAAGAAATGATAAATGAATCATTTTATCATGCAGAATTTGACAAGATTAATTGGTTCAAAACAGAAAATAGATTTATTGACTACTAATCAATAACTTCAAAGGATAGCAATGAGATGTAATATTCTCTAGCAACAAATTACCTGTTTTCGCAGAACTTCACTAATGTTGAAGGTTTTTCTTGAGCCCTCCTAAGCCTTAACCATCTCTCAACCTGTCTTTCAGTCATATCTGACTGTTTGGCTATACTGATGACTTCTTTATATTTCATTTTATTATTTAACTTATATGCTTTTTCAAGCAGTTCATGGAATGGAGCTTTCTTCGGTTTGGACCCCTTAATTCCAAGAGATACCCCAAATGGAGCAAAAACATACCTGTAAACATAGTGACATATTTAACTCCAAATTACTATTTGGAAGACTTACAGGATTAATGTTAGCTACAGCCAATGTTATAATCAGAGACCAACCAAAGTATAGCTTAACATATCAATTCTAAAACTGAAAATATTGGTATTGTAATTGAAAAAATCTAATTACAATTAACACTCATTACCATTCCAACAAATATCGTAGGACTAGCATTCCTATTGCCATAGGCAGAGGATAATACAGATGCCTATGATTAGGATACTGGATCTTTCCATTAGGTTCTAAGTCAGCCCATGTGATGTTAGGTGGTAGCCAAACACTTTGACTCCAGAACGTATCTAATGCACTTCTAACGAAATTCATTTCACTAGGTAAATCACGAACGAAAACGAATTATATCAACATAACTCTTAAAACGGTAGAAGACACAACACAAACAATCGAATCACCTGACGAACCTACAGACACTACGGCAATCCTACAACACTCCCTCACTCCCTCTTCATTGACATTGACAATTTTACCAACCATACAATTGCAAAATATTATGGACTAAGTATATTTCATAAACGAAAATAAATTATCTAAGCAAATTAAAAAATTAATGTCCGAAAGATATTAGATTTTTTAATGAAATTTTTTCTACATAATTTAATTTCTTTTCGTAATGTTTGAAGGAATATTATATATTCCATATTTTCAAAATAAAAGACTCAATTCTTATTTTATATTTTAAAAAATATAGATTTTATTAAAAATTATAATTAATTTTTTTATAAAGTTCTGTAATAGTTTAGAGACAAAAGGTTTTTCATCAAGCAAAACTGAAATATAGCCATCATTGTTAAAGAAAACAAATGTACCTGATGGTCTCAAGCCAGAGTTATTTTATAGGTCAAGTTAAAATGAACGTAGTTTACCATAAATTATTTTAACAATTTTCCCACTATGTTTTACATGGCTGTCTGTTTTGAAAAACGCAGTGAGTGTTTTAATATCCTCGACGAATCGTGAAGTTTCCAGATAAGCATAATATAGGTCGGTTTTCTTGTAATAATGTAACTCCTTTTAAAAATTTGCCAATAATTTTATTTAATGGCGGAGAAGCTAGGCCTTGGTCCCGAAGTACGGGAATTAAAGATCGGTGACAGTTTCTCTAGCAACAAAATTGCATTCCATACTCTCAGATGTAAGTACACACTTTCCATATGTATCCATTTCTCTTATTTACTATGGTGATTTTTAGTATACTATTGGTCTGTAAAGGCGAAGACAAGTGTTTTAAGTATTGGATAATTACAATACTAGTTGTTTTATGCTTCAATAAGATTAATACTTGAAAATTATCTTGAATAGGTTTAAGGTTTTGATTGATTCAAAATATTTTGTAGATGATTTCAAACCTGCAAGTGTGGTTTCTGCAAGCAAGCATGCTTCTATTGAAGTTGGAGCCAATCAACAAATTACAGTTACACACTTGGAAACTGCTGGAGCACCCCAGACAGTTTTCAAGGGATCTCAGCGCCCTTACCAAAAGGAGTGTGTACTTATAATTGATAGAAATACTGGAGAAATAACTCTTGAAAAACTTTCCACAAACATCCTGTTGAAGAAAACACGGTAATATTATTTAACTCTTTTGAACTTTGTTATAACTTCTAGTAAGAACTTTATCATTTTATTTAATCAAGTACAACATTCTCATATTTATTTTAGAAGTTATTTTTATCTTATGTTACCTATTATGTGGTTACTGTTTAGTTAAGATTCATTAATGCATTAGAAGTTTACAATAAACAGTAAATGTCTGTAGAAATACCATGTGGTGTGTATTAGTATTCTTCTATATACATCAACCCATTTATAGAGGATTTATTAGTTTCTATCTAAGATCTATTCAAATAGTACCTAAGTTCTCTGTCATGTGTATTTTAAGTTTATTATGTACTTATTTCTATATACTTAATTGGTTTTAACTTTTAATAACTTATTAGTGAATTCAATTCTAATTTTTAGACAAGAACATAGGCCTACAAATTACAATTCTTCGGGTCGGCCACCAACACCTGTTGAAAAGAAACCTTCCCCACCTCAAGGGACCAGGCACAAGAGTAGTAAACCTATGAATACAAGTTTACGGCATTCTCCATTACAATCTTCACCTTCGTATCCACACCGAAGTCCGACAATACCTCACACTTTCCATAAATCACCTCCTCAAGTCCACATCACAAGTTCAAGGTAAATAGTTTTTATTTAAAAGGTATCTTTTTCGTTAAAGAATTTCATAATTGCTTCTCGATACACAATTTGGTTATTTTTAGTATTACTGGAGACAATTTTTAATTATATATTTTAAACAAAAACTCTGACTTTTTAATATCTTACTTTTATGATATTTTTGTGATGGGCTATTTATTAATCAAAATTATGAAGTATTGTTATTGCTTACAGTTCTTGAATTGACTGTTTTAACTGAGGTTTAAAATAATGATGTTTCAAAGAGTTATTACTTCACAAAACTTACTCAAATGAAACTACTTTTAATAAAGTGTGAACGTTTCACTTACAAAATATTAAAATAAGAAATTAAAACATAAAATAAATTAATAACTAAATAAATAAAAAATTACACATATAGAAAATGTACAGTAAATATAAGGAGAATCAGACATGAGAACTTGTGGAAAGGACAAATATACATCCTTTCCACAAGTTCTCATGTCTGATTCTCCTTATATTTACTGTACATTTTCTATATGTGTAATTTTTTATTTATTTAGTTATTAATTTATTTTATGTTTTAATTTCTTATTTTAATATTTTGTAAGTGAAACGTGAGGCCTTTTAGAATGTGGTGTGTTGAAATTAATTGATCAGCATTAGTTTCCTTTGCTAGTTTTGATATGCTTTCTCCTTTATCAATGCCCTTGTTGACCTGTAATTTTGGTTAAGAGAAAGTACATCATGTATCATTATGGGTTATATTGAATTGAAAATACTACAAACATCTTTCAATGATTTTCTCAAGGTTCTTGATGTTTAATGATATATCGTTTTAGTTTAATCTATTGTTATCTGTACTTTTAACTTAAGTATTAGTGTTTTGTAATTTTTATAATTATTTCAGATCGTATGTATTACTCAGGGACCACGAGAAGATAAAAATCGGATTAATATTAAATAATTTAAAAAAAAAAAGCTCTAAATTTTTACTTAGTTTGTGGTTATTATTATTGTTACTAACTATTTGCAGCTGAATTGGAATTAAATCATGTAAAATTTAATTCATTTTTATAAATTAATAAAAATGAATTAATAATAATTCATTATTAATAATTTTTATAAAAACTTTGTAAACATCTAAGAATTTGCACGGATTTTAATTCAAAATTTTTACATGTTCCGGTTGTATTTAGAACTGTTAACAATAAAATTTGGCAGTTCTTGATCAGTTGCTCAAATTGTGGTTACTATTTAGGCTCATGCTACTCTAATTTATACATTTGATATAATTTTTATATTATATTGTTGATTCATGAAAAGAAGGACTTTTCATTAAAGTTCTTTTAATACTTTTAAGTAAAGATGGAAATCTAACTACCTTTCTGTATAAAGTGGCTAGCCTTAAGTCCTAAAGAAATATCTTAACTTTTAATGTAGTACCATTGCATCTCAATTATGAACAATGCTTTAAGCTCAAGGTAATCTGGTAGTTTGTTAAAGACAGTTTATATAAGTTTACAGATCATTTTTATAGACTGTTTTTCGTCCTTTAAATACATCTGAAAATTCGTAGTCCTTTACAACTCCTATTCTCATAACATTGTAACATTCTTTCCGCTTATGCTATTAGTTTACAAGACAAACAACAACCCAAAAAATACTAGTTTCACTGGCTGAGGATAAGAACAAGTTTGCAATTGTAACCTAAACCTAACACTGATCATGATATAAAAGGAGATAATGGATAAAAGGAATTGATAACTCTGTTAGTTTTATCTAATAATTCTCTCTATAAATTTTTTTCTTTATAAATGAATCTTGTTATCGTTAAAGATAGTTTTCATATTTAGAATTGGGTTTATGGTCACTAGAAATCTCATCTATTTAGGATTAACTATCTCAATATAAATTTTATTGATGATCTTTAATGAAAAAGTCTCTATGTTTACAAGTTAAAGGTTTACATGTAGCTTATAACAGATAGGTAACGTATATGTTTATATATATTTATTTATTTATGATAAGGCACGATAGGATGCGTAACAGACCCGGAAAACATTGAAGAGTTATGGAGGTTGATGAAAGAGTGAGAAAATGTAAGCTTGGTGACACTAGTACAAATTTGTTGTTATGGATCTAAATCATTATTTGTCATAGTTCGTTTACATAACAGTGACTTAGTTATACATATGAGCCTTTAGGTTCACGGAATGACTTACTCAAATTGAATTTAATGTTCATTTATTTACTGAATTCTCAATTTTTAACCCCTGAAAACTGCTTAAATTAAAGATTTTGATATATAAAACAAGGTGTGATGTAGTAAGGAGTGTTAAAATAATCTTTAATTAAAAAATCTCTATTTTTCCAAAAATTTAATGCCTTCATCCACTCCTGTCTAATTATTAGAAGAGTGCACTGATAGAGTTTAGTTTCTAAACTGGTTTCCTTAAAAAAACAATAGAATTACTTCTTTAGAAGAATGAAATCTTAGTTATTTAAATTAAAGTATATTAAAGAAAGAAAAGATACATGCTGCTTGCAATATTGTGTTACTTGATTAGTGACTAAAACCGAACCTATTATATAAGCATATATTATAAAATCTTATTAGGGAATAGTTAACCATTGTTATTATCTAGGAGATGATGTTAAGAATACGATCCAAATTTTAATTAATTATAATTTCTTAAACAAGTTAATTCTGTGAAAGATTTTGTTTCTTAATATGTAAGATCTATTTCTAATTTTTGCTTTTCAAAATTATTTTTAGAAATAAATCTCTGGTGAAAAATATCAATGTAATCTAGTCACTTCTAGTCCATATAATTAGACAATTTGTTAATTTAAAGGGAACTGAATTTTGCTATTGATAGTGCGATTAAAACAAATAAATAAAAAATCATAACAAGTAGTTGATCTTTGATATTCATCAACAGTGAGCTGTTTTGATAGTCACAGTTTTATTATGTTATGGTAAGAAAACATATTGCTTGTGATAATTTTTCTTCATAGTAATTTTCAAAAATCTTTTGAATCTTCTTTGTTATTTTATCAATGTGAAATTAATAAAATAATAAATTGAAATAAGAAGGCTAATTGATTCGTCAGATAGAAACTGACAATTTGTAGGTTCTGAAAATACCCACAATTTATGGTTTAGATAAATTAAATTAATTAAAAAGAAGCATTTAATAATTTCTTCAAAATTTCTATTTTCCCAAAAATGTGGCTTATTACCTTTGACCCACTTAGGTCTTCAATTGTTTGCATGGATGTTTATAGAAATATATTTTTTTAAAGTTATTTGTTCATTAATAACTAATCAATCTCTTGGGGACAACTGAATAGTAATTTAAATAAAATAGTAGCTTTCCAGTTCAGAAAACTAAGGTGGCTACATAAATTACCTAAATGGCTTTTCTCCTTGTAGGCCTCTTCTTTTGTAAATGATATGAACCTTATATTTTATTGTTTTCTTTATAAATTAATATGATGTATATTTTAATATTTTCTTTTTGTCTAATTTGCTTTATCTCACTCTATTTACAGTCCTTCTCCAGCAGCTAGCCTTCCAATGATTGAGGATTTGAATGATAATTCTTCCAGCAGCTTTGATTTAGCTAATGCTCTGAACCTGCCGGAGCTTAAAACTTCCCCCGATTTTTCAGGAGGAACCTTCAATGAGGAAGTAAGGAAGGAATTATTTTAAGTAGTGTGAATTATTTATTTATTGTGTAACTAGATAGTGTAGTGTTCAGCAATGTGATAGTTTCCTATTAAATTATATGGTAGTTTCCTATATACATATTATGTACTAATGTAATTTATTTTTGATTGCAGGAAGTATCTCCTGGAGTCGGAATCCTGACTGATTCATCGAGTGATTCCAGTAGCAGCAGTAATTCTTCAGACAGCGAAAGTGAAAACGAAAAAGAAAAAGAAAAGCCGAAGAAACCAATGAATGGTAATTATTAGTTACAATATATCTATTCAAACTTTTAGATAGATTTTTTAACAACTAAACTTAATATTGTAATGATACAATTAATTTATTTTTAATAAAATAGTCAGACTAGGCACTTATTAGTTTATTTTCAACTCTTCTTAAGCAATATTTTATGAAAAAAAACTATGCATTTAATTCGATATCAAACCTGTCATGAATGGATTTGTTAACCATATTGGATGGTATTTTAAAGGGGTAAAGCTTAGTTAAGTATATTAATAAAAACTTAATTATAATAAATTGAAAATATTGTCTAATTTTGATCTGGTCAGATTAGTTAATAATATAAAGACATAACTTTTGGTCTCAAAAGAAATGTCATACCCTTCTTAGTTTGATTTTTAATACTCAAGGGCATTAAACTCAATGAATAAGAATTTAATATACTGTCGATTAATTTTTTTTTTTAAATCCTATTTTAAAGCGGTTCAGTTTATGTGATCCGATCACATGGAAATGTTATTTCTGAAGATGACATTATTGAGTCATGAATGGATTAGTATTTTAATTATCTCTTCCTAAAAGCTTGGATTTTGAAAGGAGTTAGGTTTCTGGATGATAATTAGTTCTGTTTCACTTATTTTAAACAATCGGCTTTATAGGGAGTTGTTTAATATGTTGAAGAGAAATTTCAATGTGTGATTTGCCTTGGCAGGGTTTTCATAGATTTTCTCAAAATGAATGAATCGTTATTTTTGTAAGGGTCAAGCGGTTGAAAATAAATTTAGTTGGTTGGTTGACTATTTTTCATGTTTCTAGAGACTAAATCAAATTTAGTAATTTGGGAAATATATTTATTATTTAACTAAATTAAAACCAAAAGACTGCCATTTCTAAATGGTCAAAAAATGGATCAAGAAACCATACGAATTTAAGTAAAAGATTAAAAATGATCTCTTCGACTTATTGAATATGGATTAGCTTATGTTAGCCTAGGATTTTACTTTAAAATTAAAGATTCTAAAAATTTAGATTTGTTATTAATTAATTTTTATATTTCATTATAACGTGTAATACGACCTATTTCATATTTACTTTTGAAAGTGACATTTCATGTATTAAACCATATATTTGCTGTGGAGGTAATCCCATCTTATTTTTCAGTTTGTATTTGGCTCACTTGGTTTCTGTTGGTTGTTTAACTTACCCTTTACAACAACTATTAGTCCATTTCAAGACACTTACTGTGCATCTTATTTTGTTATACTACCTAATGTGTTTATGAAAAAAAAATAGTAGATTAGTATCAATTCATGCATTATTGGTATTTAGATGTTTTATTCTGGAAAAAAATCTTATTTGATTTATATACTACATTTAATTAGTATTTTAATATAATATTTCATAAGACAACTGGCTTACAGAGCAACAAGCTATATTATGTACTTTCATTATAAGAACAGGGCCAGTGTCAATTACAAAGGCCATGCAGAAGGAAAAAAGTTGGAGAAGCTTCTATAGATATATCCTCTGTGCAACATGGATGATGACATATCTTGACATGTATATGCTTAAGCCGTATACAATGGGGTGAAAATGAATTTTAAAAAGAATAGTAATTTATACTGGAGTATGAGAAAAGAATGACACAATCAATAGCCACAAAAAAAAAAAAACAGAAAAAAACATAAGCTACAAATTTTCACATGACATAATAGCCTACTTAATACCGCATAAGAGGGAAAAAAAGTTTTTAGACTTTTAAAATTAAAACTTGTTATTGCATGGATTGTCATTCAGAATTATTTATATGAGTAGGGTCGATTTCATTTAAAAATTAAAGAAAAATTTTCTAGAATATCGTTCAATCGATTTGAAAAAAATAGTATGCTTTAAAAAAAAGTTGGGTATTCTGGTTTATCTTATCTCCTGGGATTAGCCAATATATAGCTCTGCCACTTGATTTATATGAAATAAATTATGAACTAAAAACACAGGAATTAGTTTATTTGATTTATTCTGTAGAATATTTCTTAAATAGTTTATGAATATAAATCAACATCTATTAATTTAATGATTATTGGCATTAATGTGTATACATGTCTTTCTTTGTTTTAAATTGCTCTTGTTACATAATAGATGATTGTAAACACTTAAGGTTATTTTAGGAATATTATTATTTTAAAGTTTAAATTTTATTGTATAATCTTGAATATTTAATTTATATCAAGAATGTGATAAAACCTAGAACAGAGGCATAAACCTTGTATTTTTACTGGTGGTCTGTTTGGATAAATAATTAGACACTGTTTTGGAATTGTTTGTAATTTAGATTGAACTGTATTGTTGATCCAATCAGTGAACCTGTTGTGTGATTACTTTATAACCTATGGTGAACATACTGAAGAACTTTGTTGAATAGAGTAGATTTTATGAATTAATTTTGTCAATAGTTCCAGTTTATTGATTCTTAACATTCTTGTTTCAGGTCATGTTAATGGCAAAAGCTCTCCTTCGTTACCGATGATGCCTGAACATTTGTTAAACGAAGACCTACAGCTGTCCGAATCAGGCAGCGACTCCGACTGAATTTTGTACATAATCTACCAGCACCCTTTTACCAATCAACGGATTGTTTATTGCAGGTTAACTCCACTGTGAAAAATTTACTAGAGAGATATTATCCTGCAAAGAATTGTGCATTTGCTGTTAATTATAGTTTTTAAGGATATATATATTTTTTCTTTTGATTTTTAGCTTTTATATTTTTATTACTGTATCCATTGTAGGAAACATGATATATATAAATATATATATAATTGTATGTAATGTATAAACTGTATTGAAATTTTTATGTCTAACTTCAAAGAAAGTGAATTAAAATTATTTTTATCAAAGCATGTCCTTCATGAAACGTGATATTTTATGTATTTGCTCAAGTTTGGTTTCATTTCCACTTTGTACTCTTTATTTTTTTTTTTAAGATAATTTCTTATTTCTGGTATGTTTGATGGCTAAAAAAAAAATATTAAAAATCAAAACAAATAAAAAAAGGAGTGCGGAATGTATGTGCAATTAATATTCATATCCTCTATTAAATTTAATCACAGTAATAAATGTGTACAGAATTCGTGATTTTTTTTATACTTTTTCGAGATAATAGACATTATCAATTTTAGATTTAATTCTAATGTTAGACAATGTACAATCATTATCTTGCCGAACATATGTATAATGTATGGTACGAAGTGTCCATTTTGAAGTGTCCTTGTATAGGTCTAATACGCTATTTTAAAATTTTAACTCTGTTATAAAAACTAAACATATGTGTTTAAGTTTTGTTGTGTATGCTAATGAGTCAAATAAAAGCATAATTTAATTTTGGCTTTATTCTTTTCTTTCTTAAACAATATTCCAATTCCTCTTTCTGAACAGAATTATCGAATCAATTTGTGTTAATTTTATTTTATGTCAGTAAGCTTCTGTTGTGAGATGGAAGGTGACTGTTCGATAGAATGAGCATAGCATATAATATAAATTTAGAAGGAACAAAAAGAAAGAAATAGTTCCCTTTTCAATTTCATTGGTTAGTAAGTTCCTTTCACCAAAGGATTGGACAAAATAGAAAGCTGTCTGATAATTACCTCACAGCTGATTAGACTTATGAAATTTTATGTTTTTAAGGCTATGTAGTATGCATACATTTTTAATATTACTTTTAGGAAATAATACTTACATAAAATTACTTCCCACCCATCCATCCTTAGTTACAAGTGGAGCCAAATTTATAAACAGAAAAAAGGTTAAAGGATGTTGGAATAATATGCTCAAATCTGGTCTAGGATTTACAAAATAAATACTAGAACAAAAAAATTATATATTTATTCTAAAAATTACTGTATTTAAGAATTTTAATTATATTTTAAAGTATAAAAACTAATTTTATTCATAGAACTGGAATATTTGTTAAAATCTTCAAATTTTGTAATTTAAAATTCTTATTTTTTATTAGTGATGTTATTTATGTTAAAAACAAAGTCATTTTGCAATAGTAATTTCAACTAAATCATTGCTGAACATCTTTTAATGAAGTAAACCAAAAACAAAATAGTAAAAAGTGTAGCATATGCAATTCCATCTGTTGATTCCATACATACAACTGAAATTACTATAAAATAAAACTTTTTTTTTAATTTTATATATATTTGTACTTTTAGCATATTTTAATAGAAAGTTTTGAATGTAGATTTAGTAAGATTTTTTTTTTTAATTTTTATGAATGTAATTAAATAATTTCCAAAAATTTCTTAAATGAAAGTACATCTATCATTTAAAAGTGTTAGTAAAAAATGATCTATTTATAAATTTAGATAATGTATAAATAAAGTTTGGGAAAAATACTTTTAATAACTGCTCTGCCTCTACCATGAGCATTAATTATTGAGAGAACTTTGTAGTTATATTCTGTGGCAATAATTTTTAAGCTATTGTTAATCAAACAGTTAACAGTTTCTTGATTTGTTTTAGAAGATATCGAATTGATATTAAAACTGATAAGAGTATTTTTGTTAACACTTCATAATAAATTGGTAATATGGCCGCCCCTAGCTGAGTGGTTAAGACACAATCTTATCAATTAGATGTCTAGTGCGGTGCCGGTTCGTAACCAGCCTGGAGCATTGTCTTTTTTCATTGAGTGGCTGTTCTACATAATGAAAAACTTTGACCCCAACCATGGTCAGGCAGTACAGGATTGTGGGAGTCTTGGCCGAAAAGAGAAAAAAAAATTAGTAATATAGAAAACCTCAGAATTCAAGTCAGTGATTTCATCAACAACTAAAACATCTTGGTTTTCATAATTTTGTAGTATAGCGGGATGTCAAATAATTTTTTTGTAAGTATCTTCTGTTTTCAGAAATATCTTTATTTGCATATATTGAATATTGATTTAGTATGATTAAATAAAGAAATTCCAGAGTTCTTCATTGAAAGTTTACTTTTCACTAAGTAAGGCAAAAACTAATGAGTGGTTTCCAAATTTAGGGAAATTTCTAAGATTCACATGAACCCTAAATATAATATCATGCAACATAAAATTTTGCATATCTGTACTAAATATATTGGTCATTAAAGATATTCAATCGTTATAGCTTAAATAATATGCTTCTATACACAAATTTTTAATCTAGTCTTTAGTTACAAGGAATATAACTAAATGTTGCAGTATGCACTAAATATGCAAATGTTAGCATTATGCCTTTGAATCAGCTGTAAAAATCTTTGCATTGGTTGTATAAGTTTTTTTTTTAAACAAAACAATATTGATTAAGTTGGTTTAGAATAACCTAAATGAAACTGTTTATCCAGTTATAAAGTTTAAAAAAATCCAAATGTAATTCTATTGTAGTATGAAAGTGATCTAATGGGTCAAAAAGCTCAAATATTTCATATAAATAAATGAAAAATCAAATAACTTGATTAGAAACTTGAGAGAAAATTTAAATGTGTTAAAACATTTGTTATTCTAAAAGGATTTGTACTAAAATAATTTTTAAAAAATAAGGCTGTTATCAAAAATGAAGCAGTTTTTACAAGAAGGAACAAAGATTTATTTTTTATTCATGAACACATTTTTTTTTTATAATAGCTCTCTTCCTCCAGAAGGGATTATAATTAAGGACATGCCTCACAGAAAAAATTATTTTTCATTTAATTTTTGTAACAACATGCCTAATAGTTGAGCCCTTCAGTTCACAGAATGACTTAACTGCAATTTAAACAGCTTTCAGAAAAGTATTTTTAATAATATTTCTTGTAGCGAAATTCTTACTTTATTCTTTTGTATGGTAGAGAAATACAAATATCACAGTTTACTAACATTTAAATTCTGTTCATTTACTATTTATTCAAGGCTTTTTAAAACACAAAAACTAAACGTAAGTAAGGGGCTTTTGATCATGTCTGGCACCTGAACCCCTATACAAAATCCACAGATTCCTACTCCCTTTCTCAGGATGTATATACTTTCCCCATGACATTCCTATCTCACTGTCAGAACATTCAAAGTAAATCAGGAGAGTGCTTCATCCCTCTTCTCTCAGTCCTTCAGAGGTACATTACCTTAGGGTAGCATCCTTTAAGCAGTTTATAAAGCTGATGTCCCAACACTGTTATCACTAAGTATGGCTAAAGACACATGTAAGTTATCAGTGAATAATGAACCTTCAAAACTTAATAAAGGAGGGCATGAGGGAAAGGCTAATTATGATCTACACGGATAGTCAGGCGGCCATCTATGCGCTGGATAACTACGCAACCCGCTCCAAAATTGGTGGAGGAGTGTAAGGCTAACTTGAACTCTCTCTCCTTGGCCAACAAGGTGTGGGTGGAATGGGTGCCTGGACATAAAGGCATTAAAGGAAATGAGAGAGCAGACTACCTAGCAAGGAAAGGGTCTGAGTATGTTCCTCTCACACCTGACCGCATATGTGGAATTAGTCTCAGCCAAGAGGCATATCAAAAAGATTGCTGAGAGCAAGGCTGGGTTACTCTGGAGAAATACCAGAGGGATGGAACAATCAAAAATGTTCCTCAAAGGACCCTGCCCGAAAAGAAGCAATTGCCTTCTTAATATGGATAGGAGTATTCTAAGATGGGTGACAGGACTATACACAGGATACTGTCAGTTAAACAAGCATCTCTATAAAATGGGACTGATAGAGTCCCCTATCTGCAGGTTCTGCAGAAAGGAGGAAGAGACTGCTTACCACATCATGTGCAAATGTGATACAGTGGCAAGAACACGATTCCTCATCTTTGGTAAGGATCGTATCTTGGATCCCAAACTTTGCGAAACTGTGGATCCTTACACAGTGTCCAGATTTGCAAAGGCAATTGGCCTGTTTTAAGCAGAGGAGGGACGGCGTACAATAGGCCCTCTGAGGCCGCGGTGCTTCTTGGCCGGTTTAAAAAAAAAAAAAAAAAAAAAAAATGAACCATCAACTGTATCCCAAATTCTCCCATCCCACGTCACAATCCTTGAATAATTACTGAAGGATTAAAATATATTGCAATAAATCCCATCAACCACCTTTACCCTTCATCCTAAACCTATGATTTTCTGTCTTATATCCTTCCATAATGTTCTACTTATTCCTGCCAAAGAGATCCCTACCTAGGACATCTGGACAAATGACAAGCTTAGAATCCTCATACAATACTGAAAAGACAGGAAACTGCTTGTCAATTCTGACTATTAAAGCAGTGGTTAAAAGAATAGTCTAAACCTTCAATTAATTACAAAAGACTCCTTCACATGACTATAACAAGGCATATTTGGATTTAGTAGTCGAGCTTTAGGCTCCACACAAACCACTGAATTATTCTTATATTCAATCTTTACTATCCAAAATCCTTAATATTTCTTACTATGTCGCAAATGAAATCATCCATAATGGCTTCAATGAAATGAAATGAAAAAATAATTTTATTCTGGAACATATGTTATGTCCCCTAAGAATAAATACATGGTTTATATATTATGATTTTTTTCTGGCAAACATTTAAAAGTTTCTGGTAACTAAAATGAAATTAAATTGAGATCTTGGCTTAACCACTGTTTATGATGTTAATCAATATATACGCTTAGCTATATATTTTACAATGATGAGGAGGTTTAGTTATGCAATAAGTGAAGAAATAGGTGTTGTTTAAAGGAAAGAATGGATGAGGATTGATGAATGGAGATGGGGAGAGAATTCCAGAAGGAAGTTGCACCTATGATGAAGGATTTGCTGAAGAAGGCGGTTCTATTGAAGGGCCCAAATATAAATCTATAAATATAATTATAAACAATAATTGGGATCTAGTGTTTAATGAATGGATGGATGAATGAAAAGTGAGGAGATCAAGGATATAGATAGGTTTTTTTTATTTTAAGAACTTGGAATAGGAAAACACCAAGGAAGTATTGCCTTCAGGAGGTTGGATAGAGCCACTTCAACTCGGTATACCACCGGGAGAATTGAGAGCACCTTGGAAACCCAAAGATAAATGTTACGAAATAATTCATGAGTCTCTTGACTGATTTGTTTGAACTCTAGACCTGCAGATAGCCCTCCAAAGACCAAGGAACCATAGTCGAAGTGGGGGAAGACTAGAGAGGATACTAGGAGCTGACGGGTGTTCTGAGGAATGGGATTACGGAATCTTAGGAATTGTTTAAGAACAGTTATGGATTTGTGAGTGATTTGGGAAATATGATTATTTCAGGAGATTGTTGGTCGAAAATGACTCCAAGGTTTTTCATTGTAGGATAGAAGGGAATTGGTTGGTTGCTTAGGAAGAGTAAGAGATAGTAAGGGACGGAATGAAGGAGGTGTTTCAATATGTTGCCAATTTGGCCATAACCAGATATCAATGCTATGATAAAATCTTTAACCATCCAAAGCCATTGTTCCTAATATTGCTTCCTCTTCAATTTTTGACAATCTTCCTAGATTTCTGTAAAGATGGCCTTTAGACCTTCTACTCTAGAAATGTTATTGGAGCTCCTACAATAGATAGATATTCCATAAGACTGTACCATGGTGAAGTAACTCACATCAAATTTACTAATTGTATATTTTATTTAATATAGTTGTAAATTTCAATAAATAAATAAATTAAAAATAAAATGTAAAGAATTAGTTATTTTGTCAAATGAAAGGCTCAATTGATCCCCGAGGTTCCTCAAAACACATATAACCGAAGTCTTAAATCAAAACTCATTTAATAATAACAATAATATATTTACTGGTAAATTAACATAAATAAATTTACTGTTTCAAGTATATTATCAATATTGACCATTTTTCAATCTAAAATCTAAGAGATCCTACTATGACTACTTCAAATATATATAAAAATACAAATTAATTTTTTTAATTATAAAAATAAATATATGTACAAAATTATTATCAACCAGTACTATAAAAATCAATATAACATATTTTTCATAAGATTAATAATTTCTAAAAGATTTTTTCCAATAAAATATGAAAACATATTTAAAAGAGCCTTATTTATAAAATATTACAAACAGAACATTTATCGTTGGCACAGATAAGAAGTTTGGAACTCATATAAATTGTAACTAATAAAGATTTAAGCCCTATTTGTGTCTAAGAGAGCTACTCGACCTATTCCCAGTTAAATCTAGAACAAGCTGACCAAGTTGAGCTCTAGTCGCAAGTGGAGAATCACAGGGGTTGTACTGCGTAGGGCGCATAAAGGAAGCAGCTGGCAAACAGTTCCTTCTCCTCAGTCGCAATGCAGGGTCTACTGCTCTAATTATGCTAAGACCTTGCCTGGTCAGCAAGTCCAGCAAACTGGTTGGTTTGCCATTTCCAGCATCTTGTAAGGAATACAACTGCCGTATGTCTTTATCCATTGCAACAACTGGTAAGTGGACCATTAATTTGCGGGCTAAAACAGATGGTTTAGCAATAATGTTAAAATACGTATGAATTATTTTTTCATGAAATATATACAGGGTATTTTAGGGCTAAGTGACCTCACTGAAAATATGAATTAAGGATCTCAAAACAAGAAAAAAATTCTCCATGAATGTATGTCTGTAAATGCTTCATTTAAGAGATATTTACGTATAAAGATTTTCATTGATATGAATTATTTTGGTGATAATAAATAAATTAACATGTAATCCAACTACTTTATTAATGACAAGTAAACATTAACATTACATGTTTTTCAAAGTGATTACCTGGAGCATTAAAGACAGACTTGGCATCTTTCTTCCGCAGCAGGATAAACGAAATGGTACTGGATATGTGTAGCTGTTTTTTAAGTTCCAATTATCCTTCTTTGTAAAGAGTTAAGGTCATGGACCAGGCTTGCGTAGACTTTTTGTTCAATGCCACCCTAAACCAAAAAATCCAGGTCTAGGTGGGGTCAGATCTGTAGAGTGTGATAATAACACTTCTTAATAAGAGAGTGACAACGTATAAAGTAGTTGGATCACAAATTAATTTATATATTATAACCAAAATAAGTCATAGCAATAAAAATCTTTATACGTGAATATCTCCTAAGCGAAGCGTTCACAGACATACTTCCTTAGAGAACTTTTTTCATGTTTTGAGATCCTTAATTCATATTTTCAGTTAGGACATTTAACCCTGAAACACCCTGTATAATTGAAAAATAAATTCAAAGGAAATATTAAACAGGAGTAAACACAATATGAAAAAATTGAAAAATTACAGTACAGAATGAAAAAGTTATCATTAATGTGTAAGCCAGTTAATATAGATTCTCAATGATTACCTTCCAAGTAATCAGCAAGATAGAAAGATATATGTCGCATGTTTTCTAAATCAAACCGTCCAGTGTTCTTATGTATTTCTAGGACAGATTTTTTTTCAGAATTTCTGTATGCTATGGGTGGATAGAACTCAGAGAATGGTATTGGGCTGTAAACTTGTTTTCCATAAATAGTACTCATTCTGACCTGAACGAACAAAACAGATAAAAACAGTCAAAAGTAATCTTTTAAAAGAATATTTTCAGAATTTTAAAGTGATAAAATATCGGAATTTCTTAATGTTTCTGAATTGATTAATTAAATTAGCTGTACCCTGTTCAAATAATCCGTTCTAATTTCCATGTTTGGTTCTGTCATGAGGACCAAAGAATCAGGGGACAGTTTCTTGCTAGCAAGATCTAAGATGGCAAAGTGGAGTAGATAATCCAACATAGGAGGTCCTCCACCAACATCTGGAACCTGAAAATAAAGTTAATAAAATAAAACGGTAAGGATTTCTTAGAAGATATTCATATACATAATATTTAAAGGTTATATCATATATCATATTTGTTTTTTCCTTTCTTTTTAAATTTTATTCCAGGCTGATGTGTTAGATATAATGCATTATTATTTCCAGTGTGAGAATATATACATTTAATAAATTTAGAGCTAAGGATGAATCCTTCATAAAAATGCTAATTCAAAGTTATATTATATATATTTTTTTAAATGATATTTAATATTATACAATTACCCTTATTGATATCCATGTAATTTTACAATCTTTATGATATTTTGAGCTTAATTTTAAAGTTAGTTCTTTTATATCCTTAAAAACATCTGCAACATGTCCTTTCCCAGGAGCATTAGGTTCATAAAGTAATACCTAAAAACAATATATAATTAATTTAATTTTAAATACTTTAATTAATTTAAAAAAAAAAAAAAAGTCGCAACTAAGCAGTAGTAAATACTAAATACATACCAACATCAGGAAACTCAAATCGGATTGCGAACAGGTTTGAGCATACTGCTTCATAAATTCACTTGCCATAGTTTTATCCATTTCTAAAATAGGGAGGAGCATGTAAACTCTTGAATTTTCAGTAACGTACGGCATTTGCAACATTTCTACTCTGCCAAGAGTTTTTGTAACTTCTACTCTAAAATAAAAAAACAATTTAAAAAAAAAAAAACTACTAATATAACACCTTAGCACAGTTTTAAGTAGCCTAATATCATAAGCAACATGGTGAAACTATAGCCTTATCATAGTAATCAACATACTAAATTGTTTTGATGAAGGGAGACCTCAAGGGACTGAAGCATAATCTATACAGAAAGTTGACAAGAATAAGATTTATTGTGTATTTAAAATAGGAAGTAAATATAAATATAATTATGTAATATTCTTCTCATATGGCTTCTTTGCATTAACAGTGACACATCTGACAAAAAAAGTTTTATTTTTTATTATATTTGACATGCTTGTAGATTATAGCATAAACTGTAATTACTTTGTGAAAATCTCCTATCTGTGGGATGACCCTCATCTACAATTCTATCTCTAGAATAAGTTCAACAAAAAATAAAATCAAAAATTTTTTGTTTGTCAGATGTGCCATTATGAAAGCAAAGTAGAGATACATATATTCTTTCATCAATCTACAAAAATGATGTGGGCCAATACCTTTTAGATCAACTGCATACGTCGATCGTTATATAATTGGGGATTGTTTTGAAATTATGATCAGCAATATCAAAAATTTATAATACATTTAGATGTGAAAATGAAGAAAACGTTTTAAACAATGAATTAACTCTCGTTTAATAACTAATAGTAATTATCAACCATAGTTGGGATCCGGAGGAATCTAAGCAAAATTACAGATTTATTCGATACGTTTTATTTTATATATATGGACAACTAAATGGTAAAATAGTAATTTAATTTTAAAAATGTCATTAAATTGAAGATAATTAGATTTTCGTCACCAACAAATAAATTCTCTGAGAACGTGTGTAAAATTGTAACTTATTTTCATAACTATGTACACAATACGTTTTATTGAGATAAATAATTAGATGGATTTTTGTAGAAATTATTAAATAATGCCATTTGTTAATATTAAATAAAAATTAGTCAATTATGATATTATTAAGTTTTCAGTATTAAATAATTTAGGTTAGTGCAGTTGGTAAACATGAATTATTGGGCGGAAAATCACATATTACTATTAAATTACACTTGGATACTTATTCGGGCCAATTTCAATCGGATTTTTTGTAGTTTTGTGATATACTAGATTTATAATTACTATCTTAAGTGTTCGTTTACGTTCTAATACCGATTGTGCAAAACTGACTTATTCAGCAGCGATCTGGTTTTGAGAAAGCTATTTACAGTTGTCTGGGATTCATGTAGGTTTTTTTTTTTTTGTTTAAGCGTTACTTCATCACTTCTATATTCCGCCATCTTAAACCCGATTCGAAAACCTGACATAATTACAGAAAACTAAGATAATGCCAATTGTCAAAGTTTTTAAAGATACTTCTTATTTCTTTACTCATTTTCCGTTATTTGTAAATAAGATAAGGGATTGGGAATAAACTATGAATAAAAAAGATATATCATTTTGACTTAAGAGAGCTTACTCCTTGAGGAACATATTTTTATGATTGTAATTTTTTTGTCAATGTAAACTGATTAAGAAAAAGCTATTTTACACTTTGTTATAATATATATATATATAACTTTATTTCTATCTTTTCAGGATTCTTATGAAAACTCGATGTGCACTTACTAAGCAATAGACTGCAAATATTGTAAGTTATTTATTTTTTTTTTTTATTAGGTAATATACATTCTGTCTTATACATATATGTAGATAATGGTAATAGGGATTGGAGAGCTCATTCACACCAAATTTATGAATATATAAATAAATAAAAAAAACAAATTTCTACATAGTAAAATAATATCTTAAACACAATCATTACTATTTACATTCAGTCTGGGGAACTCCGAACCGAGCACTACCCCCTACTTGTGGAGGAAAGAGCAGAACTTCAAAAGAACCCAGATCTATGTCTATATATTCTTTAGTATCAATAGGAATGGAACCAAAAGTCTTATTGATATTTAAGGTCTAGCTAGATGTGAATCCTTTTTCCTCAAGTAGTGGCTATGATTAAATTTTATGTGTTATGTTTGTTCCTAAGGTTTAATTTCTTATTCCATGTGATAAGAGAAAATACCAATGCTAATTTTTTTTTTTTAATTGATTTAGAGTTACTAGTAAACAGGTCTGTTTTAAAATGGCTGCCTGTACTTTATGAGCTATACTATAAGATGGACAGCGTCATCTTTATACTTAAGGCCCAAAGATGCCTGGTCCTGTGAGCCATCGGGTCCCAAACTCCTATGATCAATAGCGTGTTTTGTCAGTCATGTATTTTTTCTTCACCATAGTTATTAAATAAGTGATTATTTATTTTGCTTATGCTGTATATGATCCTTCAAGTAGACAGGATCACTCCATGAAATCATTCTTAATATTTTCAATATTGATTCTATAGCAATTTAGCATTGAATAAATAGTTAAGAGCAAAATATAAATATTAGATAACTGTAATATTTTTATATTTCTGACATACTTTTGCAAATGAAAATATTAAAATTTTATATCGATAAATATTATTAAAAGTACTTTTCTGAAACCTGAAATTTGAGTGAGTCAATCTAAAAGACTCATACTGAAATTAGTATTGGAAAGTATTACCACAGTGAAGAATATAAAAATATCTTTTCTGAAACAAGCGAGGATGAATTTAAACTGAAAGTCAAGTGGTAAGTGAAAGTTATGTGATGTGCACCGCTTGGTTAAAGGTATACCAAGTGTAACCGAGTTCCTGCCGTTTTTCAATTTCAGGCGCTTTTTAAATATTGCTCGATTTAACTATTTTAAAGTTTTCTCTTCCCGTTTTAAGCTAATATTTCAAAAGTGATATAGGACCATCGCTCCCTGAGGGTCTTAGAAGGGTGGGTCCAGCGGGGAAGGATTGCCTTTTTTTTTGTGTTACGATTTCCTCTTGTGAACAAGCAAACCACCTGCTGCTTTATATATACCGCACCAGATTTTTTTTTTGTTTTATCTGATTCAAGAGAGGTGAACCAATACTTTCGACTATGACAGTACATATGTCTGAATACATTTACCCTTTTAGTGTTATAACGGCCTTTGGGCTAGTTTGCTTTATCAAAATGAGAAAGTTATGAAAGTTTAGGTTTTTATGGTTTTATGGTTGGTCACCTAACCTGCTTAAGTCTTTAGAGACTTTTTTAAGTTTCTCTGTATAGGTTTGATTGTACTTTCGTTAAATAGGTTATTTTATTAATATATTAATTTTTTTATGTTAATACTGCTATCATCCATTGCTGTTTCAATCCATTCCTAAATTCTGAAAATAGCTGTTATTTTATGGACAATAAAAAGCTAGAATAAAAAAAAAAAAAAAAAAGAAGCAAATAAATAAAAAAATACTGTAAGATTATTCATAGTAGAATGATGTTTAAAAAACACGTGATGGACAGATATTAAACATCTTTTAATACAAAACTAAAATAAAAACTATTATGATTTGAAAAGATGAAATAAAACAATACCTCTTGATTGTCTCCTTTCCAGTGGAGGAATCCTTAAAAGCCAAGTCTAAAATATAATCAAGCCCCCGGGATGGATCAAATCTTCTATAACCATTTACAAGTCTTCTGAATTGAATACCTCCGATATATTTCTGCGTTAACCACTGTATCGATCTATTTTTTACATTCTAAAAAATTTAAAATATACTGTTTATAATCTGATTTAAAATAATAGAAAAAACATTAAGATAGAACAAAAAAAACAACAACAATAATAATGCTAGCTTACATAAATATCGAGAAGATCGGCACCTCCAAGAGGTTTCAGATTAATGAAATCAGATGTAAGATATATGTTTTTGTCATCGAAGTACTGCCAAGAGAGAAGATCAAACCTACTTTGAGGTTTTTTGGGAGGGTAACTACCAGCAGGCCACGCTAAATCACTTATATCCAAAGACTGTTTCAGTTCTGCTATTAATGCTTTTTGTATTTCCAAGTACCTCTGAAAATCGAAAGTCGTTTTATAATCATGTAGATTCACATATAGAAGTTTTGTGATGGCAGAGAAAATAGGTAGATTTATTCAACTTTACAGAAATGTTATAAATTTTGCATGAGCTAGAACTAGTTGTGGATTATAACCTAAATTCTGGGAAATCTATAATAAGTTATGTTTGGGATACAATTTATAAATAAATTGAGCAATGGAAAAAGAGAGATAAAGTATAACAAGCATTAAGTTGACCTTAAACGCAATTATTTGGTTTAAAAAAAATCACTTCTAAGATGGTTCTAGATAGCACATTATTATAGGGATGTGGAGCATGCCAATTTTAACAATTATTTTATCTTACCCAAAAAATATTCAAACTTCTGGTGATTACATTAGATACCTGAGATTTATATTAAAAATGCTGCTTAAAAGGTGCTACAATTTATAAAAGGTGATTACGTTGTAAAGGGTAATAACATCCTGTTCTTATTCCTCAAAGAATCTGTCCATCACTTCTATCTTCTTCGAGATCGTTCGTATCATGATCATTCATTGTATTTAACATCTTCCTTTCGAAATTTCAATAATATTTTATCCTATCATAGCATTTTATGTTATGGTGTAAATTATATACATTAGTATAACAAGAAGATTAGATTATCTTATATTATGCTTCAAAGTTTATCAGTCTTATATTATTTATTTTTTTAATTCTAGGATTCATGCCTTTAATTCACCAAGGTATTGTTTAGTGTTTAAAGGTATTTATTAGCTATACAATTTTGGCTTGGGAGACTTTTCTGAGGATTCCCATCCGTGAAATGTTTATATCTCTTTAAATACTTCCAATTAATTTATAAATTGCCATTTAGGAATGTAATTAACCTCACACAATCTAACATATCTAAGTTTAGCAAAAGAAATTTTAATTTACAAAAATAACATCAGATATATAACCTTCTATGTTTATTTAGAAGATAAGAAGGCTGAGTTTAGATGGATTGGAACATTGTGGGTTCGATTCCCACCTGTGGCAGTCTATTTTTATTTCTCAGTGATCCGAAGAAATGAATCTTGAAATTCTCACTCTGGTTAGTACATGGTACCAACCTTAGGGTTTATACATTGCTTTCTGTAACTTTCCACAACTTACTATAACTGATGTTGCATACTGTTAAATTTCCATGGTACCAACTGGTAGCCATTAGGGGTTATTTCCCCGCTAGTACCAGTATTCTTTTTATTCAGAGAGGGGCAATTTTTTATTTAACCATATCTACTGTACAAAATGGTCATTATTAGTCTTCAAGGATTTGTGTAGATGATGGAGGACCATTTCAGTCGTATGATCGAACGATTAATTCTTTGTTTCTTTGTTATATTAATTTAAAAAAAAAAAGGTTATATTTTTTTACTCTTTTTTTTTTGTTGTAAAACACATTTTTTTATTTTGTTTAGATAATTAATATTCATTCATTTTGTCAGGGATTGGAGATATTGAACAATAGCCCATTTTGTCCACAGCAGACAAATTCAAATCCATCCAGTTTTTAATTAGTTGTTAATCTAATTCATTCAGATTTTATTTTTTATTTATTCAGAAACTCCTTGCATTGTTTTTATATACTTTCTCGCTAGAGTTTCTTTTATTTCCTGTTCTACCAAATTATAATTGTTTAATTATAACTATCCTGGAAATATTTAATACAGATAAATTTTTATGTTATGTTGGTATTATCAAAGATATGGAACAATATGTACTACTATGAAATTTATTTTGATTTATCCCTTGTTACACCCAAAAAAATGTGACATTCATGGAAGTTTAACAACACTTCTTAATAGTTAACTCCTTATTTATTAGCTTTCATCAAACTGAATTAAAGTCAAGAGGAAAAGTCGTAATCACTATCTTGAAGAATAGGGTGCATTTGTAATATAAAAATATAAAAATACATAAATGGTTAAACACAAAATCAAGGCAATACATACCTTTGATAGATGAAGATGAAGTCTGTAAAAAAGATTTGGCTCAGTTACTTTAAAATAAGTGACAGCAGCTGGAAGATGCTCCGATTCAAAACTTTCTTTATCAATTTCCGTTAACTCAACACTTACAAAATTTAAATTCTGAAATAAATGATTATAGTTATGTGCAAATTACAATGATATGATGATAAAATGAGCCTTTTTGAAGCATACCTGAAAAGTTGATTGGCATGGTAACTGAGAAGCATGCAGAATGCATCTACCTACATTATCATCGTCAGTATCTGAAAATGCATTCTTCACACACCAATCCAAAGAAGATTGCACTTTTTTCAGAACATTATTACTGAGCAAAATACCTCCATCTATAGACAATTATAAATTATTACATTTACAAAACACATAATTAATAGAACTCTGAAAACTATTTAATATGTTCACTAACCAATAGTGCAATAAGTTGGAGCATCATTCTTTGACATACCACCAAGATGAACTTCTTGACTAACACTTATTTTCTTGACAATATTCATTAAATGCTTGGCATTGATATAGCTGGTATCTCGGGTTAAAAAAAAGAAATCATATTCTTCTAAAAAATTATCAGTTAAATACTTCAGCATATGAAAAGGTTTTAAGATTTCTCTAGTATCCACAAACCCAACAATGCCTGGTAACTTCAGTGTTATCACATTTGCTTTTTCGGCTCCAACAGCATCCATAAAAAACATCAACTTATTTACAAGATGCGAAGTAGTTTTGTTTAATGCAACAGCCAGCGTACTAACAGTTTGTTCAGTGGTTAGAATCCCGACAAAGAGCTTTTCTTTAATACCAAGTTCTGAAGAGTAATATCTAGGTCTTATTAAATTTTGAGGAACTTTTTTTGCTTTCTGTGGTTTTCCAGCGAGATTAATATGAGGCTCATATTCGTCATTTTTTACCAAATTAATCGGTTGTGCATAATAGTCAGTTGAAAAACAATCACTACTCAAATTGGAGTATAAAGTTATAGAATAACTTATGAAAACGCCAAGTAGAAGGCTGAAGATAAACGATTGGTGTTGTTTAAATAAGAATGGAAGACCCATGGTCTCAATTTGATTCGATCAGGTCAATAAATACATAAAAATAACATTGTATAAAAAAACAAAACTGTTTATTATTATTGACAGGAAGGTAACTTCAGTGTTATACTCCCTCCCTTTTTCGCTGTCAGCATAGCCAACTTGTGTTGTCAAATTATCTCTCCTTGCTGTCTAAAAACTCCCTCTTACAAGAAATACCAGTGTACAGCTGTTTGTAGTTGGTTCTTTTCTGTTACTTGGCAAAATTTACAAGATAAATGGTTTGTGTATATGGTAGTGATTTTGTGTGGATAATTTTTATATAAGAATAATTAGATATTTATGATTTTAAAAAATAGGTTTTTAACTTATAATCAATGAATGACCTGGGCAGAATAGCCTGCAAAAGTAATCTAAATTTAATGTGAGGAAGAATTTATAATTGAAGATGTCCTTGAGGATGGCTAAAATGGCCGAAACGTTGAACTGTTGAAAAATAAAAAGTGTTGAGACAAAAAAGGATACAAGTTTTGATTTATTTAATACAGAACATAAGGTTTAGCGAGAAGTACAGTTTAACACAATAGTTAAAGACTGCTAATAAAATACGTTAACCAAGAAGAAACTACTAAATGAAGTAAAAAATGCTTAGGCTTGACAGTAATTCGAACTAGGGCGATTCCTGTCAACCTTGTTTTAGAAATGGGAAATAGTTCATTTTGTAGATTACAAATCAGAAAATGAAAAGAAATGGCTTTATATTTGTCGATTATACAAACTAGAGCATTGAGCTTGTTTGTGACTTTGAAAAACACAAAGGCGTGCGTTTTTATCGAGGAGGAATCGATCTAAGTATTAGGTCCTGGCTGTATCAATTATTCTTAATTATTCAAAAAGTATTTGATTAATTATTCGTGCAATTCAAATTTTCGTTCCCTAGACAATTCAATTTTTTAGTTTCTATTATTGATTCATTTATAAATTAGTCTTTAATTCATAACGAAATAATGTCACGAAACCAACAATATTCAGTTAAATGATTCGTTGTAAGAACTCAATTATTTCCACTAGTTATTTGTGGCAGTTAAAAAATCATTGAGATCGAATTTTTACATGGTTTTGCATACTTTATTCAATTGTGTAATAAGTTTTTAACCCGTTGTCTGATTCACGATCTATAGAAGATATTCAAATTTAATATTGCACAAAAGAGCACGTTCTGGACTATATCGCATATTTTGCACTTTTAACCTGAATTTAGTAGCATAAAATCGAATGGTTGAACCAAATCGCCCATATAATACACAATAGATACGTATGCCAATAAGTATTTATTTCATTATTTTTTCCTTATCTATAGTTAAAAATAATAGAAATGTTTAATATTGTTGAAGAGTCGAATTCAACTTAAAAAAAAGTGACAAATGTTGTTATGAGTGGTTGCGGATAACTGTGGAAGATTCTCTAGAGAGTATAATAAAAACGTTCATTGTTATTATAATCATTTTTAACTTGGATTCCTATTCTGCTTCCAGTCCTTCATTATTTCCTCTAACTTTTTATCGTTTCTGGTAATTTCATACTTTAGTTTTTCTGTTGCTCTTTTTAGCGGTTAGTAATGTTGCTAGTTAATCTGTCAGCAAAGAAACAACATAAATAAACAAAAATTATTTATTTATGCCAACGTTTCGACCTGATTTTCAGGTCTTCATCAGGGCTATAAAAACAACAAGACAACAACCACCATTTATAAGTATTATTCTACACCTCATTATAATCATAACCGGGTACTCAAGACATGGAGGATCGTTTGGTCTTAGCAAGGTACGTCCTTGAGTCGATGTACCACTGATATGACAGAAAACAATTTTTCGTAAACAGTCGAAATTGAATCTGAGCCAAGGAGGTAAGATTATAGTGCCTTATTCTCTGAGGTTTATAGAGGTATTGTAATTTATGAAGTCTCCTTCCATTTTGTGGAAAGTATTCGAAAATAAATTACTGCCTGTGGCATCTGAACAGATACAAAAATAAATGATGATTGTTTTTTCTCCTACATGACAAGCATCCTCAGGACTCCTAGACCCTTAGAGTCGGGAAGAGGTAAAGAGATGACATCCACTTAGGACGCCCGAGACGATTATGGCCTGTGGAAACTGCTAACCGGTAGCTAATAGTGTGAAATGTGTGTCAGCCAGAGTAGACATGTGCAGTTTGATTTCACCAAGAGCTCTCCACACGTTGGCCCTACGGATATAGGGCAGTTTGCCTCATGGCTACAACTTTCTCGATCTTCCTCGCACTTTCCACTCCACCCTTCTGCATTTATCTCCTTTAATCGGCTCATTACCTAACCTATTAAGAACAGTGAAAAGCGGAATAATGAAAGCTTTAATTAGAGAATAATTGAAGTCCTAAGTTTTAACCACTTAAGGGTGGCTGTTTACGCACAATTTCGTTTCAAGAAAAGACATTTGTCTTGTGAGATAAGTTTATCTTGTAGAAACTTAATAGTTTGTAGTGCGTTCAATTCTCTGTAAATTTATTTGAAATTCAAATTCTAATATGTCACGTAGTATATCTCAAAAAACCTTCCATAGAAGCTGACTCTCCTAAACTAAAAAAAATTAATAACAAAAATGTTACTTAACATTTTATAATAAGTAATGCTACTGGTAAAATTTCGGTGTAAATGCATCTTAAATTGTATATCAAAGAACAATAATGTTTTTCAAGATTTTAAATTTTGTTAATAACACGAGTTATTATCAGAAAAATTGATCATTAATCAGATATTGCATGCATATATAACAGGACGTTTCGTCACTAGAAACCATCTTGGACTGCATATGTATAAGAAAAACGAAACTGTCTTGAAAATCTGAGATTGCGATTCTTTCCAATGAAATCTATTTCACGTTCTCAGTACATTGGATAAACTATGTAGAGTGATCCTTTTAAAAAGTAAAATAAAAAAATTATGTTTTAAAACATTTTTTTAAAGAATGGGATCATATTTTACACTGTCAAGTTAGCACTGTATCAAAAAGTAAATAAAACACTTATCACAATTTATTTTTAAATTTTAGTATGTAAATGAAATGCTTAAGCTTTGGTGAGTTTTTATTTTAATACAATAATGTTTTAAAAATATTTTTCTTCATATGTTTTGTTTCTTAATTTATTTCTCAGATCTAATAATTTCTCAAGGTCAGTTTCAACATGGTAAAAGCTTTTGATCAGTTCTTAAAAAAGTATGACATTATTCTTGTCTGTCGTAATTTATATAATGTTTTCTTAGATTTTCTAATGTTGTTGGTAGTTTTAAGATATACCAGGTCATTCAAAAAGTCCTGTCGTTTTTTTGGGGGAAATTATAAATAAATAAATATTTTCAAATAATC
>NW_027109057.1:528503-586069 GCF_000696795.3 Halyomorpha halys
TTAGCCTCCTATTCATAAAGTATAAACATTTGTGTTTACATGGATAAAAGTTGTATTGAACGGAATTAATTAGCAAACACTCTAGAATCAAAATAAACAACAAACAAACGAAAAACGACAGGACTTTTTGAATGCCCTGGTAGATCTCCGAATGAAAAATTAATGTTTTTTTAAGTTTCTGAAACCGCCGCCATTTTATTCCCCCTACCTATACTTGGCAGACTAGTTTTGACTAGTAATTATACATAGTTTTCAGTAATTAAAAATTGGGGTGAGATAACTGCCTTGTTTTTCTTCCCGACTCATATACTTTAAGCGTGTGTGGCAGTTGTGCTGTCACTCAAACTCCAAGGGCTTTTAACAATCCAGCGTCAATTGTTACCACAGGTGACACAACTTTAAGAGTGTATAAAAAATAAGTGGATGCCTTTAGTGACTCTAGTGCACCTAAACAACTTCCTTTGAACTATTATTCAATCACGAAATAAATTACAATTTGTTTGTTGACAATACGTAAATGATTTTAACTGGATGGTAATTATACCTAACGGGCACCGCTACAAACAATTTTTTATATGGCTTTCCTCCACTAACTGTTCCAATTTTCTGTGACTCTGCAAATATCTGTTCGGTGAGATAGATATTGTTTATAAGTTGGTTCTAATTCTACCTTGTTAATATACTCCCATAAAAAAAAAAAAAGGAGAGAGAAAGAAATCTCTTTTCACTTCCTTATAAGTGGAGCATGTCTTCCGGCGAGTTAGCGACCGACGTGTGTTAGGGGTAGGGTATCTTCTCAGTTTTCACTCTAATACTAGGGTGGGTAAGAAGGAGTTGCTTTTTATTTTTTTATTATTCATAAGCCGATAATTTTATGACAGTTTCTGGACTTAAATATGCAATATTTTAAGAGCAGATGAGTGTACTGCCATAAAATTAGAGATTAAGATAAAATATAGGTAGAAAGTCTACTTTTATACGCGATTAAGTACAGGTTTTAAGCTTGTGGTAGGTTATTTTGACGTAGTTAAAATTTGTTTCATAATTCAAATGTTTATCTTATTAATCTGATATTGTATTACTAAAAAATTATCTAAAAAGTTGGTATAATAAAGCTTGGATTGTACTCATTTCAATTTTATGATATCTGTTTCTTAAACGGCCTGAAAACAATATTTTAGAAAACATTGCAATTTTATTAGGATTTTGTCCTTGATATTTCTTGATAATGCCGCAACATTTAATATACTAATTAGAATTTTTGCAACACTGGGAATATTGTGTTATTTTTTTTAACCAATTAGATATGTTCCAAGTTTATATTTTAATTAGATGGTTAGCTATTAAATTCTTTCAGATTTCCGACACTTGACACTTTAAAATCTTTAATCAATGGAATATGTCAATATTTAAATGTATCAAAATAAAGACAAAATTTTAATTTGAAGAAATTTAAAAAATAAATAGTGGATGTAATTTATTATTCCGAAACAACATTATATCAAATGAAGTTTCTCTTTAAAATATTCTTTAACATTTTTAATTTTTTCAAAGTTTATTCCCGGTTGTAAAATAAATAATTAATTTTCTTAATGTAATTTATGTCTGTAAATCTAGCTGACATAAATTATATTTTTATTTATATATATTATTTTATTTATATATTTTTAAATATAATTTATGTCAGTAAATCATAAATACTACAAGGCAATCCAAGATATATATAATTTTCCTGTAATATGTATGTATATATTATACAAATAAAATAATAAAGGAGGTTAAAAAAAAAAAAAAATGGTTACAGCAGCAGGTGTGATACAGTGATTATTTTTTTGACATTTTAGTATTGTGAGATACGACCTTATACATTTAGTAATTTATTTGACTTTTTTTTTAAATAGGAAGTTTTCATTCTAGGCCGTCGTTATATATATTAACAGTAACGTATATCTGATTAAATTCTATCAGAAAATAATTTTGTGGTATTTGTTGTGTTATTAGTTTATAATGGAAGACAACTGTCAAGTCTATGTATAGATAATATTTATCGACAAATCATGGAAATAACGTGATATAATCACGGAATCTAATTTAGTTGTTTGTATACAAGTCTTTTACTAAGTAACTGTATTAAGCCATTGTCTGAAATGTGTTAATCATATGTCATATCGTGAGCGCTTGTAATTAGCAATTAATAACTATTCTACTTTGAACGCTATGTTTTACCTCCAGAATTGATTTATAAGTAGTAAATAAAAAATTAAAAAAATCGTTTTTAACTCCCTCAGTATGTCCAACCACCTTTAAAAATTCGTTTTCGATCTACAATTGATTGTTTGTTTCACTTCACAAACTGATTCAGTCAGTTATTACATGATGATTCCATTTAAAAATACACCTCATTATTTATTGTAGTCGGTAAAAAGAAATAAAATAAAAACTGTACGTCCTGACATTATTCCTTCACTCCCTCATTTTAACAATTTTTTACAACCATAATTAAAGGTACTCCTGGCGTAATAGTGAAGGTAATATGCCACTAAGTAGGTATGAATTTTTACAGCTTGAAGTTATTATTTTTTATTGTTAAGATTTCAGTAAGCTTCTTCAGATAGCTCAGCTCGTGTACAATAAATGACTATACATCGTGATGAATTAGTTACTCAAGTCGTTCATTATTCTCATGGTAAAGTAAATATGTTATTATCAATATTGATTTAGTTTTTATGGAAGATTTTGTTTTTAATTCTTTCGAAAGTATTGTATATACAACTCCTATATAACTAGGACCAGTACAAAAATTCGCACAAACTCTGGGTTTGTTTCAGATTTTAATAGATTAGAACAGCAACTTCTAAACCTCTTTTTTTGTTATCGTGGTACACTTGTTGGCTTAGAAGATAGAAGAAAACCCAGTACAAAGTAAATAGTTGAATGCACTGTATTTTAATCATTTTTCTCTAATTTTTTTTTTGTGTGTATAATGTTTTGATAAACCGACATTCGCTGGGGGCACCGGTGGCATACGCTTAGGACGCTCTAGTGTGCCTCGGTACTAGGAGTTCGGATATCTTATGGCGTTTGAAACGCATACATCTGTTAAAACATTCCTCAACGAAAATTTTACCTCATTAAAGTACTTGCCTAACTTAATAACAGCAGTGGGAATGTTTAAAGTATCATCTACAATTAACTTTTTGATTTTATTTAATACGTGTTGGCATAACTTCTGTTATGATATGATATAACAATATGTGTTCCAAAATAAAAATTGTTAATTAAATTTCTGGTTTTTAATTAATTTTAAAACACTAGTACTATATAGTATTTAAATGGACTGCATACTCCGTGAAAAGTTTTTTGAGATAGTAAAAAAATTGTTTAATCGGTACAATAGATATTTTTCTCTGTTGTGTACATCATAGACTACGTTTCAAGTTTAGTAATTTGTCCTATGTGTATTAGATCTACGGGACGATCTATGGGTAGTCAAAAGTAGTTGATCAAATATCCATAAAATTGATAGTAGGCCATGTTTGCATTAAGCTCCAACTTTGAGTTGAGAAGCAGCCGTTTTCGAAGTGAGTCAAGAAAATTTCGTTCATACATGCGTAAGTGAAAGTAGAGATTTGAATTCGCTAAATTATGTACTAGACAGTGTCAACTCTAATCGTTATAGGACCAATAAGATTCAACCTCGCATAATCCCGGAAAAGTTTATAAAAATCGGATAAATTACACGACTAATTTCGCCCAAACATTTGAGTTCCTTCACAGATTTGAGTACATATATTCATTAACACGGAAACGAATTAGCTCCTTGATATTTTAATGGCATATTGAAAGTGAAAATAATTCAAAAATTCTCTAACGTCGGTGGTGAGGAAAAAAACATGTAAATTGTGAAAGCCATGAGTTCAAAAGGAACAATTACACGCCCACGAGTTTAGTGTGGATGGAATTGCAATACAAAAATAAAAGTAATGAACTGGTTCGATGGATGGAATGATTAATTGAGGTATATAGATCGAAGTTTTGAGTGACTGAAAAAATAGTAAAATATATTATGGGGAAGGGAGGTTGTAAACGAGTAGTGATATAAAAACCGCTTAATGGAATCGATTTTACAATTTTTTAGGAATTTCTCAAAAACGGCTCTAATGATTAAAGGACATAAATAAATGTGGTCCTTAGTATCACATCGGTCTTAAACATATCAAAGAAGTCCGACAGGTTTTAAATTACGAATTTTAAAAGAATCTTCCTCTAAAGTATCTTTAATTTTATTTATTTGATATAAATAAGAAGTTCCAATTATTAGCGATAGTAATCAAAGAATGAATTCAAAATATTAAAGAATTTAATGAATAACTTATGTAGAAAAAAAAAGGAAATAGAGGCAGGAGTTGGAATCAGAAAAAGATGAAACCGTTCGATCTCTTCCGATCGAGTATAATTCAGTTATTTATTTTGATAATTCAATAAATATTAGTCTTTTTTTTTGCTTCTTTCATTCTTTATCTACAAATTTATTATTATTATTTCTTAGATATATTATTGGAATTATTTCTATTATTTACTAATTTATTTTTATTAATTAAAATTATTCTATAAATCTGATATTGTAAATCGTCAGGGGTGATATTTTTGGACGATACTACCACATTATTAATTATTAAAAGCAAATTTAGTAGTTATAATAATCATGCAAGGACCAACAGGCAGAATTAGTAATATAAATATTCGAGATATATTTTGTCTTTTTATAGTTATCAACGCCACTGTTTCATTTTTCGGTAGTCCTCATGGTTTCAGCCGGACTCCTTCTAGCCCCTTTTGAGACTACCCGCCGACAGACCTTCCTGGATAGGAGGAGGCTGTAATTTGTTGCGCGAGTGGGGATGTGGGGCAGGTCGGTAAAGGAGATGTGTGGATGTGTTTGGGATATCTAACTGCTAACGGTCTCTTGACCGGGTCGCAGCGCCACACCCTCTTCTTGCTTCTCCGCTGCTTCTTCCGCCTCGCTCTATCTTCTTTGATAGAAAAAATAAAATAAAATAAAGCTAAAAGCTATCTGATTGCGCCGTCGAAGGTTGGAGCTAATGTTACTTGCGAAAGGGATCTTAAGGGTACTTATCCTTAATGCAATGACCAAACGAGTCTAAATAAATAAGACAGTATATTTAATGTATGATAGCAAACTAATTATACATTTATTTTAGGTCAAGAAACCAAAGAGTCGAAAACCTAGTTTTAATAGGTGAATTTGAAGGAAATGGGGATTCGGTCAAAGAGGAACAAAAATAGTTTTTAACTATTTATTTGTTATCGACGTTTCGACCCACAATGCAAGTCTTCATTGGGGCTGCTGTGATGTGTGGAGATGTGATAATTGTTTACTTCTCCACCTATCACAATAGCCCTGACGAAGACCTAAATTTTGTGTCGAAATATTGTCAACCAATAAATCTTGAAAACTATTTTTTTTCTCCTTTAACCTCAGCTCTAACTATCTCCTTCACATTTTTGATCAATTTCATTATTTTTTTCATTCTTAGCTTTTTCTGCGACCATCTTCTAAGATCAGGTACCTGTTCCTCTTTTTTAATGATTACTAGATGCTTAGTACAATTTAAGTCAATACGAATAAAAAAAATTAACAAAACCCTTTGGATATGTAGGTCATAATATTTCTGACACAGGCAACCAAACAGGATTTTAAAAAATATATTCGTCCTTATCGGGATCTACAGATTGTTCATCAACACGAAGTGTATGAAAGAAAATACCTTCAGTAATGTTTTACTCATGAGGTAAAAATCAAACTATATAGGTGTTATAGTTATTTAGAATAATATAAAATATGAATTAAAAAAAAACTTTAGATACATGATGTGAGTGTCGATAATCTTTTGGTTTTTACTAATTCTCACAAAGAAATCAATTTTGTTTTACTTTTCACCATCCGGATTGCCGGTTAAGTAGGGTTCTTTTCTTAAAATTTGAGAAACGTAAACAAAAATTTTAATCTGTAGCCCTTTAAAATACCTAGTTAAGTCTAAAGTTGCGAGTTTATGTAGGATCATTTTCCTGTACTTTATTACCTTTCGAAAATTTAAATTATACAAATTTTTTATTATTGAGTTTTACAACCTGAATGGTCTGAGCTTATTATTCTTTGTGTTAAACAGTTACCAGAGAGGCTGATTGTGAAAATACAATACTTTATTACCGAGAACCTCGGTACGATTTTTATAGATCTAAACGGATTTTGACGAAACTCTTTATTTATTAGTAATATTTCTACTTTCAATAACTAATTTATGGCAAGGCTTACTAAGATTTTACATAAACTTAATTATTATCTTTTTATTTATTTGATTGATAAATGATAAATGAAATACACCATATTATTAAAAACGGTGGAGAACGAGTTTAGAGAGCAAAATGGTTAAGGATTCAAATCTTAGAAGCATTTATTTATTAAGAAGTTATCATCATGACAGGAATTTGAGAAAGATGGGTTTACGGTTTGTACGCAAATCGTTAAAAAACGTGAAAACGTATTTCGGTTCTAGTCGACTTACACAATCAGTACGCTTCTGATAAAAAAAGTACTCGGTATGAATTCGTCTAAAGATTTAATTTTTTTTTCTGAATCTTAAAAAAAAATCTCATTCTATATTTCAGAGCCTGGTGCGCTGAAGAAGAATTGGGAATGGTCAAATATTTAAAATATAGACCACATTCAAATATTATGACCTAGCTTAGGGTTAACATGCTTGCTAGTACATCGTGTATATCAAACCAATAATTCAAATCATCACCATATAGATTGGTAGAACATAATACTAGTGATTGTAATTCATTTCTATGACAGTTCATTTTAATATTATTGTTCTTTAGAAACAACGTAAAATAAAGATATAACAGATGGTTAAGTTATAAAATAATTACTAGAAATTGTTTGATTAAAATGAAATGTTTATTTATTTTGTGAGGGTAGTAAGGAAATATTGAAATAAAAACAAAACTTTAAGTTTACTCATTATATTTAAAATACTGTAGAGGTAGATATTTATTCAATTTCTTCAATAGCTCTCTCTTTTAGGATAAATATTTGATAAATACATGGAACCTATTGAAGACGAATGAAATAAACATACCCTCTAATATTAAAAATGCATTAGGTACAGATTACAAATTCAATGAAGGTAAAACATAAAATTTATAAAAAAAAATATTTACATACATTAACAGTGTTGGTTTTATTTTTACACTTACAAATTTCGAATTGCGCATTGAAAATATTATTTATAATAAGTGAGCGTTTAAACAAACATTAATTAATAATTAATACAAAAGTGATAGCTTTAAATGTATATCTGATTAATATGATACATATAACTCTTATAATGAGAGTATTTATACATGCTTTACACATAATAAAATAAAAATTGTTTACACAAACATTATATGACTAGTTATGTATTGGTGTGCCAGACGGCTGAGCGGTAGAGGGTGGATGATGAGGTCAGGTGTTAGGACTGATCTTTTTGTGGCACTCCCTCGGGTTCAAGTTTCCAAATTTACATAATTTAATAAATGACACACTAACAATAACTTATTTTGAGGAAGGGTCTTCGGAGAGGGGGTTAGAAGGTTCCGAGGGGTTATTTTATAAATAATTTAGGTGGCTTTGTGGAAAGGGTGGGGGATAGGAGATTCGGGGATGGTCACAGACCATACGAGGAAATACGTGGCGCCTTTGGTGTCCTTCGAACTCTTCTTAGAGGTGGCAAAGGCGCTACATAGCAACTCACAGCACGATTCCAGGTCTAGCCTGGGAACTGTCCGGGCGTATCACTAACTCGCAACCTTCACAAACTCTGCATTGTCGTAGCCACCGTGCATGTAGGCCGTGGCGACTCCTTTCCTATCGATCTGCCGCACCCTGACGAAGAGGAAGGCTGCTACGAGGCACGCAACAATGAGAACTACGAGGAGCATGATGAGCCCGGCTACGAAACTGGGTACACTCATGCAGATGGTTTCAGAATCAGATCCTGTTGGAGAGGATATGACGACTGTCTCGTTGCTTGCGGAGCCTGCATTCAGTGCGAAGTTGACGTCACCGGGAGCGACCACTTGAATGATCCTGCTGGTGTTGACATCTGTCATCTCTTGAGCCTCTCTCTTGTAGACGTGAGTCACAACAAAATTCATGCTATCAAGAGCACGTCTTCTCCTTGCACCTTTCAGTTCTTCTGGAAGTCCTTCAACAGATCGTGGTCTTCCTCCAAGCGTTGCCAAGTTGCCCTCGAGCTCTTCGCCTACTCCTCCTTTCCTCTTGACAGTAGTGTAGTGTGCAGCATGTCCTGGAAGTGGTGGTGGAGGCAAGTGAATTTCATTGTTTACAGAAGAGGACTTCGGTGGTGCTGGGGATGATGGATTTGGTGGATTAGATGTTGAAGATGGGGCTGCCACTTCAACTGGTTTGTTTTCAGAGTATGCTCCGGTAGGTCCTGATGGATGTCTTGGGTCAGGGAAAGCCGGTACTCCATATTCGGGTAGAGGTGGTGGTCCATATTCGCTTGGAATGCTGTTTGTGTGAGGTGGTAAACCGTATTCCCCACCCAAACCACCTAGGTGGTAGTCACCTCCGCATCTTGGTTCAGGGCAATTATATCTGCACACCTGAATTACGCATTGGAAGTGAACATTCATGGAATCAGGGAATTTGAATGCTTGGAAGTAAGCAAATGACACCACACTAGCGCTGGGTCCGAAGTTCTTAATCTTTTGGAATTTAGACATTATCTTCGGCCTCACGACACATCCGTGTTGGTCTACCAACTGTATGGGCGCTCTCTTTCCATCATGAGCGACGCAATTCCTCACCAACATGTCGAACTTGTTTTCATCGTCTTTAATAGCAAGGACCATAGTCATTGTCTGGCCGATTTTGACTATACCTGACACTTCGGATGCCCAAGGTCCTTTTCCGACTTGGATTTGCATCCAGCACTGAAGGTTGTCTCCCAAGAAATTAGCTGTGACTGCGTGGAGCATGTCGACCTGAAAGGGCCTGAATGTTACTGCTTTCTCATAATAATCGTACCATGTGCACCGCAGTTTTCTAGCGTTATCCCAAACTTCTTGGACGTATGGGTCGTACTGAATGATGATCGTATTTTCGACGTAGGAGCCGCTCGGTGTCGTGTATCCATGTCCGGTGTTGTGGTTCTGCGAAGAAGACATTCCACAAGAGTTGAGGAATATTTCAAAAGTAGCACTGAGGTGGCCGGTCCCTGGCTTGAGGTGGATGCAGTGTGGATCGCTGTAGAAACCTGAAAATAAGGGAAATCAAATAAGACATTTCTTTTAATGATAGATAAACGGTTATTAGGTGTGTGTATCACGATGTATTTGACTAATAAAATGATTATGAGGTGTCTAATTTTTGTTGTTTGGATATGATCATATATAACTTGGAATTCAATGTATAAAAAAATTATTTTTTTTTAAATAAAAGCAGAATCTACCGCCATATGTGCTCTTAATTAATAATGGATATTCAAATAGTTTTCTTCCATGCTGAACAGTTTTGTGTGTTTTACATAAGGTGCTATATTGGAACAATTACCTTTGGAGAATATCATCCCATAGAATGGCCTGTCGAACTCGATGTTGACCCTCATGTGCGTCTTCTCGCATTGGACTTGGAGGTGCTTAATCTGCGGCATGTCCGGCTTGGCTAACGGCCATGGGTCCTCAACCCCGCCTCCACCTCCACTGGGGGGTCCGTAGCTCTGTGGGGGCGGCGGGGGTCCTGGCAATGGCGGGCCGTACACCGCCCTATGCTCCAGAGGCAGCGACGCTGAGTCGAGCAGCGGCGCATCTCCGGCAGCTCCCTGTTGGCAATACCATAAAGCTCATTAGAAAATGACGTATTCATTTGTTATGTAACAAAAAGCAAGTTATAAAAAAATGATTATTAACAATATTTTTAAGAAAAAGCTTGATTTGTCTGTTTAATACAAAATTTTTTTTTAGATTAAATGGTACTAATTATAAGTGTCACAATAAAATACTTTTAAGTCTGCTAAATTACCAATAGTAGATTTTTTAAATACGTAACTTATTCATTTATAAGTTTTTAATATATCAGCCAAATTAATGTACCTATTCCATAATCTAAAATATAAAATCTGCCTTTGAAATTAGGCGGCTCTAACAAGGAGATATTGCTCTGATCCAGGATAGTTCTTTTTCGACATCTTATCTCGTTGGATAAAATGTTACTGTTGAATCCGAAGGACAACAAAAACCTGTGAAGAAAGGTCCTAGCGTTCTCACTCAGTCTCTATTAGCTTTGTATACGAGTGACCTGATACGGAGAGAAGCGCTGGGATCTTTTGAAGCCCTGCTTTGCCTTCCGTATGAAGGCTGCAAAGCTTCGTTAGGAGTTCCCAATGCTGGCTGTACATATTGTACATAGGTGTGAATGTATGTCAGATGTGTTTATTTTATTTTTGCTCAAATTTGATTTTCTATAACTTGTGCATGTATTATTTTTTTTATTATTCAGTCAGTTTTAATTATGTTGATTACATTTTTTTATTTATAGATATCATATTTGTAATTAATATACTTGCATACTTTTTCTTTTTTTAAATATTGTTAATATTTTTTCTTCTTTTTCTTACCTAAAACGCTTACTCCTTTGTTGGATTAATTTGTATCATCATTCTTCAATAAAAAATTTATGACATTATTCTTCCACTAGAGAATTTAATATTACCTCCAAAATCCTGTGGAAATGATATTCAGGCTAGATCAGCCTGATTGATGCACTTTACAGTATGTTTCTGTTTCAATTCTTTACCTTAGGTTTATGTTTCAATTAGAATCTTCTGTTAGTAATAAAAAAATTGTTGGATTGAAACAAACAAGAATCATTTAAAACTCACCTTAGGGTGATTGAGATTATCATATTTTTAGCATATAATGATATGTGATAAGTGTTAAAACAAAATTTGCATACTTGAGAAAGTGAACGGTTCAATTTGAGTGATTCTTGAGTGAGTATTGGCCGTTTGCTATTTCTGAATCATAATTGAATCCGTAGAAAGGCGACGTTTAATGACTTCTCTCACCCGGTCCATCTAACAACAATCCATCAAAGCAACATGGTACGGGACCTATCCCACTGATGCACTTTCTCCACGTTTCCCTCCCGGTCGTTAGAATAGATGACGGGAAGAAAGCCGCAACGTACCATCCTTTTCCCATCAGTCCTTAAAGAAAACGTTGGGCGTCGTAGGCGACTCTTACTTGCGCCCCAAGGTGCCATCTTTGAGGACCGTATCCAATAACTGTGGCGGACGCTCTTGCTACTGTCAGTGCAAGTGTAGCCGATCGCTCGAGAAAGCGGAACGGCCGCAAGGTCGAAGCTGTCCGTGGTCGGTAGTTACGATTGTCTTAAAATCGATTATTACCGATTCTATTATTGAACGCTAATCATGCCTATCACAAGATTTCTCGTATCATTGTGACCCAGGCGATTGTTGTGCGTACATTCATATCAGATCACTTTCTTCATCGGCATTAGTGTTTTGCTTTAGTCGACAATGAGGGTTATAATGAAGCAATCTGAAGTATTACATTACGTTAACTGAAAGTATAATTAAAAAATATTAATTAAGTACTTACTATACTCTAAAGATCAATACATTATTTGTATGCATTCTAGTTACTAAATACAAAAATAAATTCTTATCATTTACGCTATTATTGAAAACAAAATTTATTTTTTTCGAAGGCACCAATTTATAAATCTGATTTTTTTTTTTCTGGACTAGTGAAAATTATTTAAGTACAATATACAATGAACAGCGATTTAAAAAAAACGACAAAATTTTAAATTGAAATTACATAGAAAAGTTTAAAAAAGTGACTACGTAAAAAATGTCATATTGGAAGAATCATGTCGACATTAAATTGTAGAACAACCTATTTTAACAATTAGGTTTTTCAGATAAATGTTTAAGTTTTTTTTTATGATATTGAAGATCTAAAAATAAGATTTTTTTTTTTAACATTAAGTTATTCTCTTATGTAGAATCAAGTTTGTGGGCGGTTCATCGACAATCATGTAATACCCAACGTCTCTTCTATGTTAAGAATGTGCGCTCCCTCTATCTGCGGAGATTCATATTTTATTTATTTTGCGATGTATTTTTTTTAATTATTGTTTTATTTATGCTCCTAAGTTGAGAATGATTTGCCAAAAAAGTACGTTTACACCGAAATATTACCAGTAATATCGTTTTTAACAAAACTTTAGGAACATTTTGATACTTACTAAACGAAGTGTTAATAACATGCTATATCTGACAGGAATGTTATTAATATTTGGATTTCAACAGTAGACTTTTGCCTTTTGAACTAATCGCTATTTACAAAATTAAATATTATAGATTTTTTTTTTAATACATTACCATTTTGCTATTACCCGTTATTACCAGTAGAGATCAAAGTGTTATTAATTCTACAATACTGCACATAATGTATATATAGTTAATACATGCCATCGATAATTGTTAATAACGTTGTCTCCGGTGTAAACTCACCTTTATAGAGAATTTCCTTTTAATTTACATTTTACTAGTAGTCATGATTGTTTGATATTTTTATTTAAGATTTAATAGTTTATTAATTATCCATTTAGGTATTGGGGTGATGGCATGGGAACCGGGCTGTAATGACCTCGATCGTCGCATTTTTTTTTCGCTCTTTCATCTTGCTTTAACGAATCGCTGCTGTCATTCCATTCTCTTCTACTCTTGCGGTTTCCAACGGACTCAGCGTTTTCTTCGTTATCTTATATTTCCAAGTGCCGTTTACCCTCGTCATATTATCCAATGTCATCGTGATTACGTCCAACGACTTTTCTAAATATATGCGTTATTTTTTTCCCATGAATTATAATATAAAGAAATCAAGGCAGTTGAGCTCGAGAAAAAGATGAAAATAAAAAGAAGCTGAATGAAAGATCTCCTTTTTTAGAATTTACCTATTGAAATCAAGTCTTAGCTCTGAGGCTTACTATATATTTATTAATTAAATCGATGGTATGATAGGAAGGTTTTAGTGATTAATGCCTAATGGATAAACACCTAAGTTTGATCACTGCCCCAGAAATAAAAATCCTGTGAAGATTTGGAGCCTAGATAAAAAAAGATCGACCGTTTTAGAAAATACAGGATCAGAGAAGAAGTAAAGGTGTTATATGTTAAGCAATAACTTGCCATGTTACCATCAAATTTTCCTATTTTCATTATAATTATTATATGATAGTTATAAACCTCCTAGAGACATTTTTTAAATATATATTATAGACGATTTATCGTTCGAAAATGAAATAAACAGCGCGAGTCGTTGTTGAAATATATGTTTATCCAGAAATGAGTTTATTGCATGGGTAGGTGAAAGTGGTTGTCGGAGTCAGATGAAATTTATTCAAAAACCATTTTATACTAATTCCTAACTTTCTCTCAAATTTATGCCAAATCGGGGAACCGAAAAAAAATATTTATAATAGCTTAATAATGTATGTTGCTGTTTTTCGTTCACCTTTTTATTCCAAATTTTTTTTTTTGGTTTTGTGGAAGACAAAAATAACAATATTCAATAAAAACTCTACTATTTATTGTACAACTTTCTAGTTTATATAGAACAGAATAATTCAAACTTAATGAGCTAAATAATTGATTCTTATACTTTTAGAGTAAGGAGTAGATAAATTTTATTATTTTTCCGAAAGATAATAATTTTATGTTTTGTTTTTTTTATTCTCTAACATAATTAGATAAATCAAATGAGTTTGTATTCTTATTTTTATATGGTTCTTTTGTTAATATTGTAGTTGTTCAGGTATTATATTATAATATATGGAAGTTTTGATGACAATACTAATTTAAATTTATTCAAAATTTAATGATTCTTTTTAAATTTTTCAACTTCGTTAGTTAACTAAAGCAATGTGTAGGATCTATTTTTTAAATACTGATAATATAAAAATATAATAGATTTTACCAAATGGCTTAGCTGAATAGTATTACCATAAAAAAAGAATATATTTTTATAAACAAAAAAACATAAACAAGAAATTAATTAGAAATATATTATTATTATTAAAATAATCCAGATCTTTCATGGAGAAAGGGGCTAGAGCGTATACACAGCACGCAACACCTCTGTGCCTGGCGTAACTGTACTAAGTTCCAGGCATCTTTTAAGGCACATTTGATTAGACGTCATAAAATGTGAGAAATTATAAAATTATTAATTATTTTTAATATTTCTACTCTTAGAGACAAAAAATGTATATAAATTATTTTTTCAACATTATAATGTTAAAAATGTTGCCTTTAATTCTATTTTCTTTTACTGATTATATTAATTTATTTAATTACTTTCATATTTATTTTATGTATGATATAAAAATATATCAATGTTCATTTTATGTTTTTCAACTTTTTGTATTTTATTTAATTATCTTGAAGATAATTTATTATTCCATCACCAAAAGGTACCTTTTGTCAGAAACCAGCAGACATTTACCTGTGAAAAGTAAACTTCACAACGAGACAAAATAGGATAATTTTACATTAAACGTGGATATCGGAATATTACTTGGTAAAGAAACTTGTTTTAATTATCAGGTGATGAAATTTTTCAGAAAAATGTTTACTATTTAATTTTTGGCATGGTAAATTAATATTTGTGCATCAAACAATTGTTATTAAAGATTATTTAATATTATTTTATGAGTCAATATTATCTTCGAACTTTGAATTATTAAGTATTCGATTAGAAAGTAGTTAGGTATCCTATAATTTGTTGCAAAATTTTGAAATTTTGGTTTGATGGTGATATTTATTATAATAAAAACCGGTACCACTATAACCCGTGTTTTAATTATTTAAATTAACAATTTTTTTTATTCGATAACTGACACAAAAACGTGAATATAAATTATGGTGATATAATAAACAAATTACAGTTACTGTAGCCTATAATCATTCAAACTTATTCTTACAAAATGAAATAAAAATCAGAAATATAAATTAATAAAATAGCTTAAAAATCTTAAAATAATTAAAAAAAGTAAAGTTCCTGGGTATTAACATAACAATAATAGTAGAAGGGATTTTTTAAAGAAATATAAGTTTGGGGTAAGTGTCCAGCCAGTTCAGTTCGATAGTGAAACTAAAAAACATTCGAATAGTCTACATCATAAAATATTTTAACAAAGCATGAAATATAGAATTATGGATATAATCATAGTGACAATGTTACTACTGAAAAGGTATCATGTATTAAAAAAAAAAAAAACATTATTCAGAATTAAACAAAGTTCTGTTTAGTAACTTATTTCAGATCCTGAAAAATTGTATGAAATAAAAGTATTAATAGGAAAAAGTTTTCACAAAAATATATTGTACAATAAAAAAAAAAAAGTGTAGTATGAACAATTTTTATTCTTTTTAGTCCTTAAAATAATTTTCTATATGCATCCAGAGAGAACATAACATTCATAATAGTAAATAATCCTAGCCTAGAACGCTCATATTCCTTTTTTAAAAATAAAAGCAATTACAAAAACATTATGTGATATATGTCATTCCGAAAATGGCATTGCGTTTGATTCATTTTCCAGACTGGTATTCCTTTAATGGGCTTTCAATTTCTAAACGAATCTTTTATTTTATTTTTTAATTATTAATCAGAAAGTTGCCAATGATTGGCCTATCAACATAATTGACCCTTTTTTTTTCTAAACAAAAAATAATGAAGCAAAACCTATATAAGCAAGTTCGTGGATTTTTTAGGTATGAGAAGATTAGAGAAATTCTCAGGGATTACTTATTCCGGTTGACGAGACGTATAAAGGAAGACTTCATCTTTTGAATGGCCGAACAAGGAAAAGGCAGCTGTAAAGTGGGGATATTGTGATAGCTGTTGAGTTTCTCCGAAGCGGATATCGTCCTGGGAAGTAGGTTCGCGGGGTCCCCGTCCCGGTTGTATCGCCGCAGGCAGGTTGTGAATTTTTTTCTTGTTTATTTCTAGACATCTCACTACTTTTTGTATTAGTACAATCGCTAAATATTTAAGATATGGTTGTTTAAATAAAATTAAAATATCGAATCTCTTTCCGTAATGTATTATACCATCTTGGAATACCAATTCTTTATTAATTTAGTTTTTGTTTCAATTAACCTACAAAATTATCTAGATTTGAACTTTATTTAACAATTGTCAAGTTACAATTTTACTTCTTTCTAGATCCATAGAAAGAAAAGGCTTATGGCATTTTAAATTAATGTAAAGAAAATTCCGATTTAACATTCTTCTTAGGAATTAATGAATAAAAAAACAAAATACTTTTTTATTGATTTTCTCTTTATTTTAGTTGAAAGAAAAATAAATAAATACATTTGGAAAAAAATTAGCTATATTAACACTAGAAGAAATATTTTTTTATTAAATTAAAAAATAAGGTAACAACTTACTAAAATAAACTTCTGAATTTTATTTTGTTTCCAAATGGTTTCTTTAGTTATATATTCTAATTTAATATTTACTTTTTCACATTCAAATAGAAGTTTCTTGTCACAACAGTGATACGACCTGTTTGAAAAGGAGTAAGAAGATTGTTGATTATTAAAATATTTTGGAGTTTTGAACATTCAACAAAGTAACTACTCTACGTGCCAAAAATACGGTTAAGTTTTATTAATAATAATATTAATAAAATAAGCGATTCGAACACAGTTTAGAAAACGTTACGTAGGAAAACAATACACCAACAGTCTTTTGTACATTCGTGTTTGCAGGATTCTGGACGGTAAGTCACTTTCGCCGATCGGATTATTTATCAAAACTATATCACCAGAACCCAAGAGGGGTCTTGGGTTCAGTATGTGGTAAGGAAGTAGTGTTTTTTAGACTAACCGTTTTATAAGGTCACTATCATTCGTCAGATTTTTTCCTAATTCAATTTACTCACTTTATCGAGGTGCTCACTTCTGATCTCGGATTCGATTCAAGGCTGATATAACAGAATAATAAGCTTTAGTTTTTATAGTTGTACGATATCCATCTGCCACAGCCAGATTCGAATCCGGACTCTCCTTTGTAATTATTTTTGAAGGTTTAAAATGAACTCTCAGTCAAACCTATCTTTTAAATATAAGAACGGTGTACTATTATGTATTTTTTAAATTAAAAAGTGTTGTGAAAAAATTTACTTAAGGCCACTTAGGATCGTCGTAAATAAGGAATAAAACTCGGCATTACCGTCCTAGTTAGCAAAGGTAATTAAAATATCCGTAATCCTTTATTCGATGATTTACTTTTTAAATAAAAAATAAAAGAAGTTATTTTCGCAAGTCTCGAACATAAAATTTTATATAGAAATTGAAACATATAAAATTTTAATTTAAAAAATACTAGAAAAAGTTAAGAGGTTAAAAATAAACTTAAAAGAAACCTCAACGGTTGTTTCCTACCAGGTTTCTCTACTGAATCCCCAAAATAGCTCATTTTATTAATACATTTATACATAGATTTGCTCTAATAATTTTATTTTGGGATTCAAATATTGACTAAACTAATTCTGAACTGAAGAAAGGAGTGAGACTTGCCCATATTAGGATCACCCAGATAAGCCAAATTGAAAGCAAACTAACTTTCATTCTGAAGATCCATATTTTCGATGAAATTAATCATTTAGCTCTGCTAAAAATAATTTTAGGCAACAATCATGGATTATATCTAGACCGAATATTACGACTGAATGAATGATTCCAATTCCTTCTATAACTCGTATGGTGTCAGCGGAAGCTCATCATTCACACCATTTTTCAATTTCAGGCGCTTTTTAAATATTGCTCGATTTAACTATCTTAAAGTTTCCTCTTCCCGTTTTAAGCTAATATTTCAAAAGTGATATAGGACCGTCGCTCTCCGTGGGTCTGAGCAAAAAAAAAGCCCACTCTGGTAGCCTAGAGCTATTGAACCTCGTCTACATTTATCTCTACCAACCTTATAAGTTATAACTACAAACTTCAACAGAATAGCCTTCAAATATTTCTTACGCTTTTTATTTGTTAGAAGCATGTATAATAGAATGTTCATATGTCTTATTTCAAATCTCTAGATTTCAGTATCACTAGTCCTTTCGTTTTAGTTATTTTCTAGTAACGTCCTTTTAGGATATAGGTGCCGAGCAGGAAGCTCCATTAAGAGTTATCAATGCATCTTAAGGACAGCCCGATTCTAGTAGCCCTTCTCAAAACAACTATAAAAATGTGGACGATGAGCCGATTAATATGGAGATGAAGGGAAACGGTATCCGGTTCGACAGGTGGCTGGTGTGTGTTTGCGGAAGTGGGCCGCGGATCCGGGGCCCGGCATACTTTCCCCGTAGAAAGTCCAAGGGGGGGTTAGCTTTGGGGGTGGGGGAGCGCACCCCTCACTTTTCTCCAGCCGGCCACCTTCGCTGGAAAAGTGCCCTAAATCCAAACAGAAATATCAGCCATTAGCCGGTCCTGCCCACTTTCTCGGAAAGTGAGATTCGACATCCAACATGGTCAGGTAGCCATTAGCCCATTCCGTCTGCGTAAAAGTAGTATTCAATGCAACAAGGGTGGGTACCCGATCAACTGTCGCAGGTAGACTGGTAGTTGTAGATTCTGATCAACTGCAGCTAAAACAAGCTTCTAAGATTCTGCTGAACATGGCTAGGCCAAGGACCATTTTCATTTTTTCTTGAGTACTGGAAAGAAAACTCTAATCAAAATAATTGCTCGTCAAAAATCGCCAGAACTTTTAAAATACATTATAAAAAGTGAGCATTGTTTTAAATTTTAGTTCGTCATGATTCAATTAGCCGAAGAGTTGAAAAAAATTAAATATAGTTATACACCGTTGCTGCATTACAGAGAAAGAAAAACTTCCAATCAGAATTAAAGTTCATAACTGAGCATAAATAAAAAAAAACAATAAAAATATTGACTACATGAGTTAACGTTTCGGCCCCTTTAAATGAAAAAAAAATACTGTGAGACTGAAAACTTTCGGGCTTCATCATCTAAATAATATGCCTCAAACTCATCACTACCCTAAAAGGGGTTAATTAATAAAACCTTAAAAGAAATTAAAGACGTTATTTCATAAAACCAAATCTATTGTAATTTTTTTGTTTATTTGTACTGTCATAATTTTACTTTCACTTTCCTTATGAAATATATAGTCAGGGAAAGTATTAAGGCCGTGAACAATTTCAAATTTGTTTTTTGGACGGAAATTCATGTTCGGAGGTTCTTTATGAAGGAGGTTATTTATTTTTTTAAATTTGAAGACATTTAGTTTTATTTTAATTTTAATATTTACTGATATTCTGTTTTTAATTTAATTTTATTATTTATTTATATGCCATTAGTATACATCAGAGGTTTCCAATCTTCTTAGATTTGCGACTCCCTTGATACCTTAGATTTTTTTCTAAATATTCGAATTTCTTGAAAAATTGGGAAACTTTCCTTTTTAAAAGCGATTACCCATTTAACACGAAAAATTAAAAACATATATTTAATATTTTCATACTATTCAGTGACTAAAGCATGGTTGGGGAAGCCGTGCTTGCTGCGCACTTGCCGTTTCGAGAGATGCGGATTGGAAAAAAACAATGAAAGACTCGAAAATTGCTAAACTCTTGGAATTTTTAGGATCACTGGTATACACCATTACGTTGAGTTATAATTATTTACTTTTAGATAGGGTATAATACATGCATTATGTATTTTTTAATTTGTTACTTTTTCAATTTTATAATATTCAGTTTATTTTTAATCTAAACTTTTTTATTCACTTTCTTTTTTAAATATTTGTAAATTTTGCCATGCATGTTGAGTTGATACCAAATCTATTCGTTATGGAATGTAATTTATTTAAGGAAAATAAATGAAAAAAATATTTAAAACTCTAGCCCTTCAAATATTTTTAATCCGACAACTATTTCATATTTTTAAGTGAATTAACGACTTGTAATAAGTGAGAATTGGTTAAAAAACTTGATCTGACTTAATTAGTTTTTACGCTATATTTGTATAATGTTTAAATTTTATCACAATATGTTTATTTATTCTGTTGGACGTGATATTATTGATTAGATCGAATGAGAAGTACTAAAGTGCTAAAATAGACAGTTAAATTTTTGAAAAAATATATAACATTTTTTAGGTAAACAATTTTTTTTAATCACTTAGAATAATGGTGTCTGTTGAAATCTAGGTTTTATGCTGATCTGAAACACGAGAGGAACCATTATTAAAAATTTCATTTTCATTCGTATCGTCCTGGCCTAGACAGTACCTACGTATACGGTTACTACTACGTTCCTAAAGGGTTGTAGTCTTATGTTAAGCTTTCCTTCCTACTATCGAACATTAAATCAATCTTTCAAATTTGACTTGTAGTTCATAAAAGTAGGGCGTTGAAATTCAGCTTTATATGTAAATACAAATTTTAATTGATGAGACATTGACATCTCGAAATCTTAAATTAATATAAATATTACTATACTAAATTAGTATTAATATAAGTAATATTTATTGAGTTTTAGTTTTAGGATCATCGAAGTATTTTGACGATCAACAAACGGTTTGGTATTTATAGAAAATAATGACATGTGAGGGAAGGGCTATGGCAGTACTCTGCCTCTGGCTTTATTCAGCTAGTTAATTAAGGAAGATATCTCATATTCAGCTTCATTTTGGTTTTCAAGAATTTATTAAAGAGCAAGTCAGCGGTAACTACATCTCTTTTAGATTGTTGGTACGACACTGTAAATTATTATGGAGTCTTTACGGACTGGTCGACTAATGGTAAGGGTAAGTAGGAAGGGATTTGTTAGTCAGGTACTAAAGTGCATTTGTGATGAGTCTTAATATTTTTGATTGAACAGTTTTTTCAATTTATTTTGCTATATTGAGTATCTGTTATGACTAGGTTCATAAGTTTTGAAGATTTGGAAAACAGCTGAGTAATGTAGATTGAACTGTTAAGGGTCTTACCATTGAATAGTACCGTTGTCCGGTATGATTTAGAAACAAGTTTCTTTGGAATTGATACGTTTTATAAAAATTAGTTTTAACGGTACTGTATGCCACGAGTGCGGTCTTAAAGCTTTCATGGTTCTTGTTCCCTGTGGCATTTCATATTATAGAAAAGTGGGCCTGATTTATTTTTTGAATCGACCGCATTCGTGGTTGTGGCGGATTCTTCCAGCAAATCGTTCATACACTTTTACCTTGAGATGTGAGAAAATCAATGTTTCTATGATTCCCCAGTTTAAAAATTAAATCTTTATTACTAAACATTTACAAAAAAAAATATTAAATTAGATAATTTAAATAAAATTATTCTGGTGGTTTAAATGACACTAGAATAAATTGGTCTTACTTTTATACACATATATTTTTATACACATGTCACCAGTAATATTGTTATTATGACAAAATTAATAATATTTCTTTTATTAAAAATTATTTTACTAAAAAAAATGTATGTTATTAACTTTCTTTGTAAATTGTAATATTAATAACATTTCGCCTCTGACCGGTGCAAATAGTAGGCATCAAAATGATAATGTGTATTTTATACATTAATAATATTTGTATCCCCATTTCTAAATATTCTATAATTATTAAACTGCTAGTAGGCCATGAGACTAATTAGGTAGTTACAACACATGAAAATTCAAATCAACTTTATATTTTCACATTACAAATATTACTATCCTAGATATCTACCTAAGATCAAAAAGATGAAAATAAACAAGAAATTTTTAAGAAAATTAGCGAATTTTGTTTAATTTAGTTAATTTATATTGTAACAGGGGAGAAAGAACTTGCAGTAGTTTAACAATCCTGGTAGTGACGGACTGATTGAGTGAGCTGTCATGAACTCGCCTGTTACAATATGAACAATTTTCCTGCTAGAATTGACTTAGGAAGTGGTTGTTCTATTATTATTATGATTAATTATGAACTAATATTTCTGTCTTAAGCTTTAAAAGGGAACCCATGATTATTATCATAATATTATTATTTATAATAATAATGCGTTATTATTTATAACGCATGAACATTAAATAACATAAAATAAAATTTGTTAACATTTTATAAATATCTGTAATTATCTATATTTGGGATTTTAAAAGTTTGAAAGGAATAAATAATTTTACAACATTCATTTATAGAATCATTAATTAAAAGTGTCAGTGAACCGATGGGCTCTGTTCTTGTGTCACAACAACAATTGTTACTGAGATATCTCTGTTGCCAAAACTTTTTAACTATTACCATTAACTAATTAATTAAATATTAAAAATTTATTTAAAGTAAATTGAACCTAGGTATTTTAAAGCTGGAATTGAATAAGATTTAGTAGAAATTGAATAGATTTTCCCAAAGAACAGTTCCTCGCACGCTAGTTTGATTAACCGAAATTATATTTCTTTTGTATAGGGGACACAACAAAAAGAAAATACGTGACGATTACACGTTCTTTTATCACTTCAAAACATTTTTCAGTGGTTGTTTTTCATCCTCTAATTGTTTATGTATTCCCTTCTCTCAGTTTTATTAAATAAATACATTAAAAATAGTTTTAAATTACTTAACTATAATAATTAGCTTATGTAGCATACAAAACGTTATTATTTATTATTCATCTTAACAATATGCATGCCAATTATTCATTATGAAACATTAATTATACAAAACCTCTCTCAAATAAAGTAAATAAATCACTTTAACAATACCTTATTTCTCCATTACTTACGAACACCGTTAAATGTTGTTTCATGGATACTTACCTGAAAATAAAAAGTTTGGATTAGTTTCACACAATTCAGTTAATTTAAATATGATATCATATATTATATAAAATTTAAATTCAATATCAAGAAACTGAAATTTAATTATTTGTTTAATCTTCAACTCTGTTGAGTTTGAGCATTGTAAATAATTCGTGTAAGTACACGAAATAAATTGCTTTATTGGTTATATGAATATTTGAGATATAACCTAGTATTTTCGATCCAAGTTTTTCGAAAAAAAAAAATATATATATATATACTTTTTTGCTTGTCGAAAGCAACTAATACATAAACGATATAATTATTAATAATGTGCCGTTTATAATTTTAGTGTACACTTGTTGGCAAGATTGAAACTGTTGCAGACTTCTAATTGATACCTGGTACATTGCTTTGGTTTTTTTATGAATCTATTAATTTGATTTAAATCAATACATTTTGATATGAATTTGCAAGTGTAATTTATTATGTACAATTTGTTATTTGTAAATTTCGTACAAATGATGAGCATTTGGTTGCTGAATAACAATCAAAATTTATGTGAAAAAACAAGAGGACTCCTCACTGTCGTCTATTAGGTGGGTGGCTATCTCAATCGTGGGGAAGAAATATATATATATCATATTTATTTATTTATTACACTTCATTTCAGGGGAAAAAATGAAAAGATTTCACCCAGCAATAAATACATAAATATAATTAAATACAATAATATATATTTCAAGGGTATTAACTCTCTCTAAAATAAAAAAATATATACATATATATATACAATAATAACCTATGGAATGTAGTTCTGTACCATATCTTACCAGAATACTCATTTTCACACAGTTATTAATATTATAATATTATTAAAAAGTGTCGTACATTGTCGTACAGCTTCCACGGTAAGAAATCGTTATGTAAAATGAAAAAAACAAAATATTGTTTTATGTATTTGGTTACTGCTCCGTTTCTATGGGTCGTATAGTGATGTTATAACGCCTAAATGCTTCCTTTAAACAGTCTTTCTAACATAAGCACTTTGAATAGGGTTTCCTTTTTCTAATCTAGTCTGATTTCAGATCCATAAAAAGGAGCATTTTGAGCAACATAACAAATTTGATCTTCAAAGGCATTGTCTTTTCTATGGATAAAATCACGTAAATGCAAAAGAAATTTCATTATACGGTCTCTACTTTGTTCCTATGGTTCATAGCGTAATGTTATACATTCTAAAGCCTTCCTTTGTATATATTCTTCCTAAAGTAAAAAAAAAAAATCAAATCGGACCGTTAGCTCCTGAGGTTAGAGGACTCAAACCAAAGGCCTCTTTTATATATTAACATAAATTAATTTAATTAAAAAAATGGTTTGTCGGTGCATATTTGTGTATTTCCAAATATAGTTTTTTTTCCACAATCTTAGTCGTGACTTACCTTTTCATATTTTCACCGGAATCCATACTGTTTAATTTACCTGCAAAATTTTAAAGATTTCAATATCTAAATTCTAAGTCATTAGGAAGTATTCTAACCCTAAAGCAGGAGTAGATAAAGAGCGAAAGGATTTTTTTTGTGGTTATCTAATTGTCCTGTCCACCGAATATAAAAAAAGACCGTCACATGTGTCTATTATGCAGATGTCTCATGCTAAGAACGTTTATGAAGTTGAGTTCTAAGGTTTAACTCTGCTGACTAATAGGAATTCAGGCATTCCACAAAAAGTGGTTCTGAATAATATATTAGGGTTTTTGATCTTCATCTACTTATCCGATACCAGGGTTAAGATATTTAAGAAATAAAGAACCACCAGATGGGAAACTGACAGGAAAACAATTTTTGTTTTCTTTTTATCATAAATTATGAAGCATTAATTTTAGGTAAAATGGGTTACGGGACCTCCGTCGATGCCTTTTGAAGTTGTAACAAAATTAAAATATTTAATGCTTACGAAATTATATAAAATAAAGATGCAGTCCACCGTATTGGAATACGGCTTACCGGTAGAGCTTTTAGAATAAGTATGGTAATCATAAGTTTAAAGATGTATCGCTTTCATATCGCTGCTAAAAAGCTAGGTATCTATTATTTTTTTGTAGTCATAAGGACATGGTTAACGAGCAGCGGTTTATTATTCTTGAAATCAAACAAAAATTGTGTATAATCTGTAATTTACTACTTTTTTTATGGGACCGCACACCTTATTTAAAATGGACAAGAACTTTATCGACGACTTTAACAGTTATATAGACTACTAAAAGGAAACCATTAACTTTCAACTGAGAACAAACTGTGCTACAATACTGAAATGTGTGAGGAATGCTAAAATTTAGAACGTTGATATGATGGGGTAGTTTGTTCGATAGTTCTGAAATAAATTATTTTTGTTAGTATATTATTTTTTCCTAGTTTTTTACATCATATAATTTCAACACCTTGTATAGTTAGGTATTAATTTATTTTTTTAAAAAGTTTATAAACTTTTCGTGTCGAATTTCTCATTAACTTAAAATTAATCCAGCCGTAACTTATTAGGAATCGTAAATAATCTATCAAAAACAAAGTTTAAAATGCCTAACTGGTTTTAGGAAGCAAGCTGACGCATCCTGATGCAAAAGGAATGAGCCAATTTGGTACTTCTAATAATTATTCATTCAATATAGCGCCCAATGTATTCATTATTTTAATAAATTATTCATCCAAGCAATCTTGCGATTATTAATCTCCCTTCTGTGATAGATTTTCTTATTTACGTTGTTTAATTTTTTTTTTAAATATCCTTAGTTTTAAAAAAATGGTTGAATAAATCAAACAAAAGTGAAGAAGCGTTATTGAGATAAAAAAAAGATAAATATTTTTGTTATATTGCGCCCATAATATATAAAATTATATTTTGTGGGTCATTGCTTCTGTAAAATAGTTTCCAGGTTATGGTATTTTCAGATTTTTTTTTTTATATTTCACACTATACTTATTATATAGTTTAAAATTATATGATATAAGTATACAGATAAAAAAAAATCATATGATTGATATATTTTTTTTTCAAAGGCTTTCGTAACGATACTTCCAAAACCTTTTATATTTTTCCTGTATCTTCATTAATGTTCGAGAAATAGGCGTATGAAAATTTTAATCAGTTGGTATTTTGATATCTAACGGCTGATAGTTATGTCGAGGGTAATTTTGGGTTGACATGTAAGCTTAGTAGGAAATCTAAAAAAAAAAAAAAGAAAAAAGACGGACAAGCTGGTAGTCGAAAAACCCTGGACGACGGACAGGAGGTTTTTTCTTGGTTTTTGGATTTTAGGTATCTTGAATTGAATCTTGATAATACCTTAAATTTTAAAGAAGGTTAAATATTTTTTCATTCGTCGATTTCAATGGTTCATAGTTAAAAATCATAAACCTAACTCGTTTTTCAGGAATATTACTTCTAGAATGCATTGTTATCATAATATAAAATGTAGTCATAAAAAAATCAGTGATAATTTCAAATAGTATAATTTTCGAAACCTATGAGACAAAATTAACTGAAAATCTGAATATTTATATGAAAATGACTTACTTAAATATTAATATAAAAGATAATTTAAAAAATCTTTTTTGTTAATAATCAAATAATACTTTCCATATTTTTTATTTGTATTAATAAGGTAATGAAACCGAACATTTGTGCCATATTAAACTTTTTTTTTATTCAGTTATTTAATAATTTTTCTAACAAGGGTAATTTTCAATTCAAAGTTGTTATCGTATTACTCAGAGATTTTCTTTTTATAATGGATTAATTTTATGGAACGAAAGTTGATACAATTACTATCTTATTGCTTAACATAGTTTTCATTCTTATACGGGTTAAAAATCTGTTAGATAACTATGCTTGCTCCGTTTAGTTGATTTTTCTTATGAGAAAAAATATATCATTTTCGTATCAGCAGAGAACTCAACTTCTTTATTTATTTTATTTGATAGGATTTTAAATAAATATGCATATTAAGCTCTATTTATTTATATAAGTGATAAGAAGTTCTGTTTATCAATGTTAATTGATTGTGAGGAGAAGTTGGTTGGAATACGGTCAGTGAAGAACCCAAATAACTAAAAACTTATTTACTAATGCCTACGTTTTGGTTTGAATTTCAGGCCTCAGGGCTAAGAACAAACTCGTTTTTTTTCTCCTCAGATATAATTCACGGTCAATTATTAACTAATCTTTAATTAATTTGTATTTTTAAACTTCAGTTACAGATTTACCACTTACAGGAAAAATTTTAAATGATGTTTATTTAGTTAGGTCACCAGTATAAAATATCTCACTTGTATTATATATTTTTTTTAATACGAAAAAAGTTATTTTAAAAAAATTCAGTTTTTTTCCTCTAATATAGTTATACAAACTAATGGATCATCTTTTGTTAATAGTCGAGGTAAAAACTTTCGATATGATAAGTATACTATAAGTATAATTCATATTGTTATGAATAATAGTTGAATTTTTTTTTTCATTTTATTGAGATTATTTGTCACATAATAAATTGTTAAATAATTAGCCATTATGCCAATCTTATAATGACATGAGATTTGATGATGGATTCAAAGCAATCCGGTTCTCATGCATATCTTACCAGATCACTCATGAATTATGGAAGATGGCATGTCATCTATTTATTCACATCTATGAGGCTTGGGAAACAATTTTAAGATGGGATCATGTCAGATAGGCCTAGGTATTGTTCTAACAAGGCCTGGATATTAATATTCATTAGTTATACTATGCTCGTGATGAAAGTAAAGCTGTTAGTTTGTTTTTTTATAATTTAATAACAATTGTGTACGAGCGATAAATGCCTACAGTCTTAATCATATGATATGTACACCCTTGCAAGAAAGTCCTATTACCCATGTTTCAAACCTCTAATGCCCCATAGGTAATGTATGTTGAAATGCTGTGATTTATTCACTAGTTTTACTTTCAATTATTCTTTACGAAAAGAAAAAATTACAATCTTTTCAAAATAAAGTTGTAAGAATTGCAGTGGGTGCTCCTTAGTTTTGTAACAGCCAATTGCATCGGTAATTACAAATAGAAACAATATAGGATTACTTCAAAAAAAGGTTCAATGAAGTTCCACTCCCAGTTACCGACAGTTAAAGGAGCAGTGACCTTATACTTGGGAAACCCATCCACAACCCGAAGACTTAAGCCCAGGCTGTTGCAGACGCCCTGTTATAAAATCTATATTTATCAATTTTGTTATTGTCATTCTAAAATTTTATTTTTTCTTAATTTCTTTTTTTTCTCTTCATCTTTTTCTTAAATTCACTTTCGTTTTTTTTTTTTTCATTAGAAATCAATTACTTATTTTGTTAAATCCAGAAATGCTTTTGTTATTAACTTTACTTTTATCATTTATTAAGAATTATTTATGAAGAATCCATTTATTTTATCTTTTTTTTATTTATAACATTGTATATAGTTAAGGGTGTCTTTTGTATGTGATTATACTTCCCCCATAATAAATTGTTTAAAAAAAAAAAAAATGTACGGCTTCCATTAGCGTGTAAGGCCCACCAAGCCGATCTGGTATTAAATAAATAAATAACTAAATAACTTACTTTCACTTACTTATATATGGAATAGAAAGTATTGATATAATATAGTGTAGTAAGAGAAAGTATTGTGAACGTTCAAAATTTCGAATTCGAGTTTTCGACGGAAATACACGTTTTGAGGTCACTCAAGTCCAAATAACCAAGTATCTCAAAATGATCTGTGTGTATGTGTACAGTCTAGCTTAAAAACAAAAATTAGAACGAAACTGAAATTGGATAGTTAAAGGGGTTATGCCTTATAATAACTAATGGGTTATGCCTGGGATGTCACAGCAATTAAGAACTAATTAAAAAAAGATTTTTTTTTTACTTTATAGAATCGATTTTCCTCATTTTTTCGATTTTCATGAAAACGGCTCTAAGAATTTTTATTTAACTTACAATAAATAATACGTACAATTAAATGTTTAATATCAGATAGGTCTTAAGATCCTCTATTACCTTTGAGTCTTATAGGTCTAAGTACCTTTTTTAGTTTATTTGTATTAAACAAAAAAAAAAAAAAAAAAGTATTTCATTGTTAGAAATAACAGACAATTGATAAATATCAAATATTAAATATTTTATTAATAACTAAAGGAAAAAAAGGATATGGAGATGACTGATTCGAACGGGTAAAGGCGAGACCACCTAGTCTTTTCCGATTGCATTTGTTAAATTGTTGTATTCTTGTATTATATATATAAAAAACATTTATATTAGTTATTCCTACAATGAGAAACTCTAAAATATGAATTTTTATAGCAACAAAAAAAAAACATTGTTCATAATTTTCCCCTTCCCTAGTTTTAAATTTTTTTTTTTTCAAAAATCATGAAAAATAGTAATAACTTCAACCCGAGCCCACCAATTTACACAAAACTTTGGGACATAAGTAGAGTGATAATTGAAAGTTGTATGATGCGTGCCCTGCACCAGATATTTTTGTATAGATTAGAATAATTTCATCTTTTTATACTAAGCCAGCGGTCCTCATGAAATATTAAAATGAATGTTTCCTTCCCCCAAACTTATAATACAGCATTCAGGAGCTTCTGGAAAGTTTCAAAACATTATTTGAAAATTTGAATTAAAAAAAACTACAGCTGTGCAGGGCGCTGAGCATGACAAAGAAAAGTCATCTTTACCTAATCCATTACAACTTTATGTGGGTAAAAATCTAACGGTGTTGGAAGAAAATTAAATGTTATAGTATGTTAAATGTTATGGTAATTTAAACAATTTACTGAATAATATTATATTAAAATAATCAACCAATTATATATTAAAGTGATCAAATATGAGCCTGGAATTTACTCCAAGGTATCAGATAAAGGTTACATAATAACCCAGGTAGTAGGTCCTACGTTTATTACCTTTTTCTCTTGGTCCGTACTTTTTATTTATTCAAATTTCTACCCTCTTTTTTTGTCCATTGTAATTAACAGACAAAAAACTCTAGACCCATAAATCTTGGGTAACTATTACATGAATCTAAAATCTAATTTCTTTATCGGTACGGTTTTAGACCTGAATATTATAGGAGGGCGCTTCATATATCCAGTATTGATAAAAAATTACTAAATTAAATTTTAAATTATTCATTAAATAAATAATGTCTTTAAATGGTAATAAGGACATGATATTAAGTCCTTCTATTCTTTGATAAGGGGTTGAAATAATTTCGAATTTAATTTATGATTTTGTTCCCTATGTAACCGACCTAGCCCGAACCAGATATCACTCCTTCCATTATATACTCCATAATCACTCAAACCCTGGTTTCTAATCTTGCATCCTCTTCCATTCCTGACGATCCTCCGAGGCGCCTGAAAAGAAGATGGCCACGAGACCAGCTAATGTAAAATGTCATTAGAGTGCTACCAATGGGTAGTTTCTCTACACGCCTGTAACACTCCAATTTAACTTATATCAGATGTACTAAATGTATTATAATGTACAGTTGTAAATAGCAATAAATAAATATTTTAAAAAAAAATATATGATTTTCATTTAAATTTTATCAACTTAAGTTCTATAAATTTAATAAAAAATTGAAGAAAATTATAATAAATAAATAAAAATAATTATTAAGTTTTTAAGTGTAAAGGAGTTTTAATACAAAATAAAAATCTTTGAAATAGATTTTTTCTACGATTAAATTTTTGAGTTATGTTAGTAACGCATAGAGCTCATTCGAATGCTAATGATAATTATGATCTAATAAAATTAACTTACTCTTATCCAATTAAGTTCTACGACTTCTGCCTGAATATTAGTCAAAAATAAAATAAAACTCAAATAGTGTTAACTATCTAAATAATCAAAACGAGAAAAAATAATAAAAATTCTTGTAACGGCTGCAAATTTTATTGTGGATTATAAAGTGAAGAACAGAGGAAAGCGTGTGGAATTACGAACAAGCTCTCACTTTTCAAAAGAAACGAACTGTTATGGAAATCTGCAGTTTATGCGATGGTGGTTTATGGAAATTCCTAGCTAATCTCCATGGAAATTCTAGAGAAAGTTATGGTTTTCGTACTATTCCTCTTTCTTTTTTTTTTTTCAAACTTTCTATCATCTTTTTAATGTGATGTGCCGATTACAATTTTTATTTTATTTCCTTGTGGGATCTTGGAAAAAATTCATGACTTTCTCATACCAGTTAAAATAGTTTGGTAGCCTGCGGGATAATCTAGTAGGAGGACGTTAGTAATGTTCAGCATAAAATTAGAAACTGAAAATTATATAATTTATGTAAATAAACTTAATAGCACACAATTTATTGTTGTATTATTTAGGATTTAATTAATTCCATAATATATATGGCGATACATAGGTTCCTTTCTATCTATTTTATTCACACATATATTTCTAATAACATTATTAAAATACTAGGAAATATTATCTGATATAATAGTAATTATTAAGATTAATAAAAAAATCAATAAAAGAAAGTGATAGTAATTGTTTTAATTAAAAAATAAATAAATCAACTTTATTTATCAAACATCTATGTATCTTTCCTTTAAGTAAGAAAGTATGTTAAAAATGTAAGAACTATTGTTTTACAAAGTTTCCAAAAGATTTGAAAGTCAGATATCTATCAAGTGACTGCAGTCTGAAAGTGTGTGTTTAATAATTAGTGATACATGACCTAATGAACAACTGTGATTATAGCTCTTATTAATTTTTGATATTCTTGCGGAGCAGCGCGGTCAATACAATCATTTAACCACCTGATTTTTTACTATAATTAATGGGCAAAGTAGACTAAAAATCGTCTGTAAAACTACTACTGATCATTACAAACGCTAGGTTAATTTTCTGTGTTTCATCTAGATGTAGAAAAGAAGTAATTGTAAATCTTTAAGTTTGTTCTGTTAAAAAATACAAACTTGTTTCCATTCTTTCGTTTACGTTTCTTTTTTCCTATTTTCCTTTCTTTTTTTTTATCATGGTTTTTCCCTTGTGCTGAAAGCGTGGCGAAGACATGACGTGCAGTTACACTTTGTGGTCACAGAAAAGCTGTTGTAGATGTATCACGATAGCTTTGATTGTTAGGAGAATTATGTTATTAATGGAGTTTCTTTTTCGATCAGATTTTGCACTTTCCTGTCTAATCCGTATTATCTTAACAACATGAAGCAGTTTTCTTTCTGATTATTAAAATGTTTGAATAACTTAAGTACTTAATTTTATGGTTTCGGCAATAGAACTTATTATTAATTATAACAATGCACTCATTGATATTAACAATTGCGTAAGTTTAATTATATTGCTATTATGGTAAATGTATTTTAGTTGTAATGAATTTTCATAATCAACTTTTTTTAAAACAGTTGTTATTTGCCCTAAATATGAAACAAAATAATACTTAATATAATGTTTAAAAGGATTCTGTTTGAAACTATTTATTTTATTTATATATTAACAAGTAAGCATTTTTTACATATACTTATCTTTAAATGAAATTCATCTATAGTAAGGAAATTTATTCCAATAGTAAAAAAAATGTGATCCAAATTCAAAAGTATGTCGTTTCAAATGAATTTGTTAGTTTTTGTGGCTCCCATTATTGTCCTATACTGAAATTTGTTATAGTATCTATAATTTTTTACTTTAGTCCTTTTTAGTCCAGAAGAGAATATTATCCGCTCTGAAAGGTTAGAGATGGTGGGCCCACGTCTATACGGCGCTCTAAACAGTTCACGCAGAAAATGGTTTGGTGAAGATATGTGACCAACTACACAAGGGCGACAGGACGACTGATATTAATCCGCAGAAAGTTGTCTTGTTGCTAGGTAAAATAATCCCTACGGGCTCTTGTTTCTACATTTTAATATTTACAATACAAGTAATAAATACAGTTATGAAGGATCTTTTAAAATAAAAACACACTACTGTGTGTATATACAAATGTAATTAAAATGAAAAAAAAAAACACGTCTATTAACAAATATTTACAAATTAATATTAAATATGGCGTTAACACGCGTGTAACAAAAAAAAACCACTCTATTCCTAATGGAAATGCTTCTTTATTGGTTACCAATTTTATCAACGTAAATTGTATTAATCTGATTAAGGTATTTATGATAAATTTACTTTGATAATATTTTTAACTAGATCAATGTCATTTAAGTAATTTTGACTGGGTTACTGTTCAAATATTTTTTTTTATTATTGCCGATTTATTATTACTTTGTCAATAAATAATGTGGCAGGACCGGAGTTGATAAATAAAAGAAAAGAAATAATAAAACGATTTGATGTATAGATACGTTATAAATAGTGACAGTTTGTCAAGGACAGTATGTATTATTATTAACTGTTTAAAAAATATTAGTAATAGTTTAAATTAAATTGCTATTGAAATTAGCATTTGTTTTAATTTTTGTAATCGATTTTAGTTTCTATACATTGCATCATAATAATTCTTCACAATTATTTTATTTTTTTATATTATTAAATGATCATATACATATTTTTTTATTGTTGTAAGCGTAATGAAACAAAATAAGCAAAAGTTAAAAAAAAAAAAAATACTGATATTTTTCATTATTTCTAGGTGTGCCATTAAAAAAATATATAAAAATTACTTTGATAATTTAATAAGTTATTGAAAACGTTTCTCTCGAATCATATTCATCAATCCTCAAATCATGTAGAGTAAATACTTATTTCTTGAAGCGTTGAAAAATGAACCTTGTGATTCCCACTCTGGGACTGTGTAGGTCCTTAATGGACGACTCAGGGGATGTAAAAAGGGACCAACAATCGATAGTTTGAAGCCTTCTAACTAGTGAAACCACTGCGTGTTAAAAAATTGTTGCTTGAGCGTGAATTGAGTTATTATTGGAAAATTAAGTTGATACAAGAAATTTGCCAAGATTGATAAAGTAAATTCATAGTTTTCTATGAAAATTGTTTGTTTTTATTTTTTAGTTTTAATAAAAATTGTTCTTGATATTTATGACGCATAAAACCTGTCTTTCATTTTAAAACATTATGTAAAAGAATAAATTAGTAATGGAACACCTTTCTCTAAAGTTTACAAAAATTAAACTATACCTAACTTTTAAATCAAAATTGAAAAAAAAAATAGGAAAAATTAATTTGGTTATTTAATCACTTTAATAAAAATAATGAAAACTGGTATAATTAGAAAATAATGTTAATATTATCATATCTGTATCCCTTCAGGTTCTGAATAATACATCCGATCCCAGATGTTCTGTACGAGATCAGATTCCAAGGTGGTAAACAAAGCCATCCTAACAGCTGTCCCTGGACGATTCCACAGCTATTAGGCTCCCGACCTTGAAGGAGAGCGATTAAGTTTTCCCGACCAGCTCTCGAGAGATGCGTGAACAAAAAAAGGGTTGGGTGGGAGTGGCCCCTCACGAAACTATAAACAGAGGGCCGGGGTGAAAGTGCTCTCTACCTGCTTGCTATTCCTTCCATAATTATCTCCTACTTCTCCCGGGCTTATCTTGAAGGCCACTGGGGCAGATCCAACTTTCGCTGGAGCTTCGGTCCAGGGCTGGCTCAGGATGATAAGCTGTCTTTTTTTAATGAGCAAGTCTAAAAAATATTCCATTGAATTCCATCTTCCAAGCACTGAATTATATTTTTCTTACTAACTGAACCCGTATAGAAAAATTAGAATCAAGTTGATGTGGACCTTAGAAAAAATCGAAATGTATTTCAACCCCCTAACCACAAAAATCCGCTTGTCTCTAACCTTACTTCTTCATCAGTTCCCGATAATTCTCCTTTGGGTATGGACGTCTGAAAAGAAGGTGGCCTCAAAACCTTCTAATCTAGAAATGTTATTGGAGTTCTATTGATGGGTAGATTTTCTAACCATTGCACTATAATGCACAGCTCATTGACCAGTTTTACATTTTCGTTAATACGGTTATAAATTTCAATAAATAAATAAAAAAACATGTCTCCGATGTCTGTAGGTATATTTACCAAATTAATCGTTTCAACAAATTATACTTATTGATTTTTTGAAGACTCAGAAGAAAATAAATTTCTTTAATTTTGAATTTAGTTTTCCGCGTCGTCGGGAGTAAGGCAACTACTGATCACACTAGAGAAACAGTGCCGATAGAGTGTTGAAGTAAAATATGAAATATTATTTGTTGAGGTTAGGAAGTTCAGTTCTTTTTATTTAGATAGTTTAGATGAAATGACTTGATTGATAAGCTTTTAATGACGTTACTTTGTTTAAAGATATGAGCCATTGTAAATTGTGTTCAAAGTATAGTTTGTATTTTTGTTTATTACAATGCATATAGAGATCAAAACACTCAACTACAACAAGCAACTAGTGCTGAACAAAAATTATGTTAGTAAAGTAAAAATAAAGTGTTAATGGTTGTGCTCCAATCAAACGGCATTTTATATATAGTGAACTTCCTTCCTAGGGAATTATAATATTGTGAAATATAGTCCAAGTCCGCTCTAATTTTTGAGTCTTTTATAAATGGAATGGATTTTTTTATGTTTTCTGAAGACAGATTCGAATTTAAGGATTCTCATCCAAATCGAATCAGTCATTTAAAAAGCCAGTCAGTGAATAGTTAAAGTTTTTGATATTAATAAAAAATAAAGTGGACTCACTTGTAGGGTTAGGAGCACCGCAAGGAGAGGTGCTAAGTCCTTTGGTATCCGCATTGTGGCGGTGAGGTCCTCCCTGTCACCTTATCTGCAAATAAAAAAAAAATTAATTTATGTTCCATTATATTTATAACTTATTTTATAGTATATATTAACTTATTTTATGATCTTTTAAGGTGGCAATTTATTTACTGATGATATGGTCGTATAAAATGGACTCAATGTTATTTTTATACGTATGAATTATTCCTATTTATTATTATTATAAATCTTTATTATAATATTATATCTAATAATATTTATGTAATTTAAGTAAATATGATAATATTACTTTTTTTTTTAAATGATTTTTATATCGAATGATCAAAGGAATAATGAATAAATCAATAAACAAAGAATCATCTGTTTTAAAATGTTCAAGCAACAAATTACGTTTTTTCTGAATCATTGTGCATTGACTTATCCATAAGTATTAGAATATGTTTTTCTTGAATAATACAATCTTGGATTAACTTTTTTAAGTTAATTTACTTATTTAATATTCTAATAACTACAATTAATATTCTAATTATATTTTTAACTATTTTAATATAAAATATTCTATGTTTATAATTTTAATTTATAATTTATAATATGCATATAAAACACTGTTTGATCATTCTGTCAATCATTACTTCAATTTATTAATTCTATTTTATTATATTTACAAGGTTATACTTTTCATTTGAAATTTGTGAATATGTTTTAAAATCTTAATAGCTCATTCTTTTTAATTATCTTTATTTTATTAGGTGTTAGTCACCTTATGATTTATAGTATGATAGACAGTTTTATTTTATTTTTATTTAATACAAAGGTTATATCTATATAAATATTATTTTATTTATTTTTTATTATTTTCACATTTTTTTCCTAATATATTATTATTAGAGATGTTTTCTGACGTTTTATTGGTTTTTTTTATATCTGTATTTTACTCTAAGGCACTAAAGTCCATTTCCAATGCCTGTTATGTTATTCTAAAGAGACTTGTTCCAGAATATTATAATTAAATTTTTTTTCTGTTTTTTGGTAACTAGTCACGAGAGACTGACGTATCAGGAACGATTAACCTAGTAACAGTAGGTATAATAACTGTACTATAGGAACCCGCTTGTATTAGCAATCGGTTTAAGGCGAGTAGCGTTCCGTAGACTGGATCAATTAGAACTGCTCCCGATTCAGCGATGGTCTACGCTCTTTATGGTTAATGGTGATGCAATTGCGGTGGTTTGGTAATCGAGCAATTAATTAATTATTAATAATTGCAGTGGCTAAATATTATAGTCAAGAATTTTGTAGAAGATACCAGATTAAAAATCTTCAAGTCCCTCAAAGTTCATTTCAAACCAGAGTTTCAGGTATTTTCACCAAAATATACTATCTGTACTAACTATTAATGTGGATTATTCAATAAAATCATCTAATAATTAATTTATATTATTTAAATATATTGTCTCTTAAAAAATATTTCGTTTACGAAAAAATAAAAGTCCAAAAAATATAAAAAACAACTCTTCATTCTAATCATGGAAATCTGAAAAAATAATTTAGATATTCTAAAAAATTTTTTTAATTTTTTACCATTAAAAAAGTTTATTCTTTTCTGATTATTTTTACTATTCAAAAAATTGGTTCTTCTTTTTTTTTTGTTTAGCTTTTTTAAAACATAATAGTCAACACTTCATTCTTAAGACATCTCGAAACAATTATGGAAGTCAGAAAACAAATATTTACAGTTATTCTACTAAACGATAGTTGAGAAGAGCTGTTTTTAAAATTATCCATTTTTTTTTAAATTGTACTTTTTATTTTCATGGACTTAAATGCACAACCGTTCAAGCGAAAATATCAATATAAAAGAATAAGAACCATATTTAATTATTTATTATTATTTTTACTTTACTTATTTACTCCTTTTCTTTTCTTTTTTTTAGAATATTTAAGTTTTCAGTTTTTAGGTGTTTGTGAATTTTATTTATCTTATCTATATTTTGAAGAATAAGTGTTATTTTATGGTCAAAATAATTTAAAATATCGATCGTTAAAAAAAGATTATTTATATTTTGGTATTGATAAAATCAGTAAACGCCATTCTCAAATGTGTAATCAATGAATTTTCATGGCATCTTGTACTTGATAAGTATTCTACTTTGTCGGAAACATTATTGTATTTTGATATACTTTCTTAAAGACATGAAAAAAGCACATAAATCTAGGCCATTTGTTATATAAGCAATTTGGGCAGCATTCACGCTACAGTACCAGTTTTGAAGGATCAGATATCCGTTTTGTTGGTAGGTGTGCCCCGATCCACTTATAGCATAATAGAAAACATATTGCCTACCACAGTCTGGACTTGAATCCGGGTCCGTTAGTTAAAAATCCTGTTCGTTACCAAATTTTATGTTCCCATTATTGATATATTTAATAAAAGTAAATTGTTTTATCATATACATTTTTATGACAAGTCGGAGAAATAAATATGATTTCCGTTAAGTTAAAATCCAGCTACCAAAGAAGCGGTCTCGGAATCCATGACTGCCCGAATAAACAGCCGAGAAGTAGAACAAAAGAAATTAGAGGAAGCCTGATAACTCATTAACTACCTTAACCCCGTTAGAGTGGATACAGTGTTAAATACAGACAACTGTATTTTGCATACATTTTCTAGCGTTGAATTCCTTAATTTTCGTTTTGTATTTACTTATTATGGTCTTGGAGACGAAGCAACATTATTTTTAAAGGAAAGATGCTAGTTGATTTTATTAATAAATTGTATAATCTAGAAATTTATTTTATTATTTCTTCTGTGTTCAAGATATTATATTAAAATAAAATTATTTTTACTAAACATAGTACAAATTAGTGATAAAATAAGTTTATTCATATTAGTAAATAGGATTTTTACTTTATTATTCTTTGTTTCACCTTCAATAGTCAATAGAAGAATCTATAAAAACTCTAAAATCTAGGGTTTTTATAGAAATACACCATTAAAATTTTGGAGGATATAAAAACGACACTTAATTAGCTTTTCAAATGAAAACATAATAAAAAACAGGGTACTTAAAACTGTTAAAAATAATGCAGATTTAGAGGAACATTAAAAAAAAGAAAAGAAAAAAAAAACCTTTACTGCTGAGGTGAAGTCTCACGGACTCCAAAAATTATTTTTGTAAGGTTTATAATTAATCTAAATCCTCAAACTAGCAGTATGTCATAATTTACCAAACTATTTGTATATTGTAGATATGTGTAGGTTTCCATAGAAACGGGTTATCATTGTCAAATTTTTTGATTTGACTAGACAAAAAAGAACACTAACTCACTTAGTGACTACCTCTTTATTAAAAATAAATAAAATTACTTATGAAGTTATAATTATTGACAGTGGTTTTTCTTATGTTTTATATGTGCAGTCCGGGTGGGGTCAGAAAAATCCGGAATCTAAGAGCCCGGTGAAACTAAAATTTGTATAACTCTTTTTAACATAGATTTATTCTATAACTCAGTTTATCCGGCTGTCACTGTTCAGTTAAATTTACCTCCAAAATTGAAGGTTAACTTTTCTATTATAACGGACAATTAATATTTTTTTATTACCTGAGATTTCTAAAATCTTAGATAATACTGTGTTGGTGCGATTGGCCTTAAGTGGTTTAAGCAAATTATTTCTAGTACCTTAAAAAAACAGAAATCGGATAATTCGAAAACTATACATCTCCAAAGACATTAAAACCCATTGGTTACTTATAAAGGAATCTGCTTTTTTATAAAACAAAACAAATATCCTCTACTTGCTGATGTAATTTAATTTTTATGTTTTATAACTTAAATTAGATATAATTTAATAAATTAATCTTGTAATGGTAAAGGACCTGGTGACAAATCTTGACGGTCATTAATGTCATGAAAATAGATAAAAAAGAAATAAAATAAACATCATATAAATCTGACCAGTATTAACAAAGATGGAATCCATTTATCATTATCTTTTTGTGTGTTCTCATTTTCATTATTAAACCATGATACGTATAAATCATATTTTTTAATTCATTTTTCAAAAATTATCAGGCATCCACTGGTTTTCAAGTCTTATTGGCCTACATCAATTTTCGCGTTATTCCAAAAATTTTTCACTTTAGCTATCATAGTCATCATAATTTCTTTTTGAGAATATAAATTAATTTAAATTGTTGAATAAAAGTGATATTTTATTTAAATAAAAGAGATTAAACCAAATTTCATTTTCTAATCTTGAATTACCAGAATCGTTAATAAGGGTTAAAATTTCACTGCTAGTTTGCTGGAATATTTTTTTTCTTCGGCACGATTATACTATAAAAAAGTATCACTAGACCTTTAGTTATCAATAAATAAGATAGAAAAAAAAATACAATTGAATAATATTTTCCTTACTTTCTCGTCACGGCTTTACGTTAAGCTAAAAATGGTTTAATAATTTCAAATTAAAAAGTTCGTGACTCACTTATGAATTGCTACACCGGATTGGCTAGTATAACAACGGCTATTAGCGCTTACTGGAGATTGCATGTAATTTGAAGGGGGGGGGGAGTCGAGAAGAAATGAAAGGTAATAAGAGAAAGTCGGAGTTCACTTTCTTCGGAAGAATTTAAATTGATATGGGTTCCTATTGTATGCATAATGAAGGGCTTATTGAATACGTAAAACTTACAATCTGGAATACCAAAGGGCTTAAGTGGAGTTTATATAGAGTGAATAGGAGTTCTTGTTGGACATGTTCCGTCGATGAATTCCTATTGAATTAGAACGTGCTCGCTCTTTTTTCTTTGTGAACATGTTCTTGAAATGTTTGTTCGATGAAATGGTCTTGTCTCTTTTATTCTAAAAACTAACACACTTCGGAAATGTGTCACAGATTCTAATATAACTTACGTTATACGTTATACGTCTTATAACTTTACGTTTTGTGTTTATGAAAGACATATATCCATATCTTTTTCTTATCAACTTATAAATGTAAGCCTATGTATTTTATTGACGCAAAGTTCAAGTTATCTTTCTTCTACCAATTAATTGTATATTGGTATCCCAAACGTTTTATATATTTGCTCTACTACTGTATTCAGTTAGGTTCTTTGATAGCTTAACATATATTTTTAAAAAAAATTATAAAGGTTTGAAAAACTATATTTTGAACTTTTTACACCATTGTTTACATGAGGGCCCTGCAAGGGGTTGAAAAAATTTGATTTTAATTACTACCTAATAAACAAATAACATTTTAATAAATAATTTAGCATAAAATACATTCATTAAACTTTTTGAAAATCTGTATGTAAATCTATAATTTTTCCTACAGCATTAAATTGAAAAAGCAGTTTTTTTTATTATAATTATAAATCTACGCCAGTGTATCATTAATACACCATAGTGTTAAGTTGAAGATACTATATATGTATTTCAATATATTTAGAATATATTATATATAATATATAAGAACCAGTGTTAGGTACTGCTGTGAGTCGAACTGTGGAAGACATTAGGACGATTTTTAAATATGATACTTTGGATTTAGATAATTTTAGTTGATTAAAACATGTAAAATCTTATCTACCTTAGGAAATTATAGGAAGAGGTATAACTGGTTCATTAGATTATAACTTGAACAATTGCTGGAAAGAGTTAATTTTCATTAATAAAAAAAACTAGGAAAATTAAAGTTTAATTACGTAATAAAAGATCATAATTTGGTGTTTAGAAAGTTTTATGAATTAAAACCTTAAAAATTGTTACGAATGATTCATTCTTTTCGACAAAAATTAAAGGGTCAGCTCGTTCATTGAAAAAAATCTTGTTAAAAGTTAAGCCATTAATTAATTAGTGAGCAAAGTTACTTAAAATAAAACTCAAGATAACTGGAAAGGATGGCTACAGGATTGTACTCATTCTTCACACGTTTCCACTGAAATTTCCTTAAAAAAGTTTACTAAAATCATTCTTTCTGTTTACTCTTAACTTTTATGCTTTCAATGAAGTAAAATTCAGAGTATACTAACTATACTCTAAAACTACTGCACAAGTTTAAGTGAGGCAGAATAATAAACCTTTTAACTATTTCAATTGCTATATAATTTGTGAATATTTTTTCTTTTCATTTAACAGAGTATTAAATATAATCATGAAAGAGAAAGTTAATTATACCGTTTCTTTTTATGAATGATTCGAACTGTTTTTCATCTCACTCCCGAATTAAATGATTTTCCGACTTAAGCACTTAAGGACCCTAGCATAAGGTTAAGACATTGAGCATAATACCTAACACACTGATGGCTCACCTCACTAAAAGCACTATCCTTCGAGGACGACACACTACTGCTGCGAGACAGGGCGGGTTGTGAAGCGAGGAAAGACTTTCACTGGCCCCCTACCACGCACCTGCTTACCCCCTCGTCTGCGGCAGCTAATAACAATGGATGGCTCTTGGCCTGTTTTTATCGGACGTACCCCAGCACTCCTTTTGTTTTCCTTTTTGGATCTTGTTTCTTGTCGAATCTAAGAACGCTTTCGATTGAGTTGGGTGGCCTTAACGCCCTTTTGAAGGACGCTTCGGCTTTGGAAGAGAGCTGGATTGATCATATCCAACTTTCACAAATTTAGGAATTTTACATCCTCTTACAGATTTTTAGTAATAATTTTTTAGAAAATATACGTCTGGATATCTATCCAATCATGCCGTCCTTACATACCAACTTACCGAAAAAATATTACTCAATAAATATGAAAAAATAACTTCGCTAAAAACTTGTGATTTCTTTTGTTGTTTTTTTCCTTCAGGGAACCATTTAATAGAAATACCCTTAATTGACCTACAACTTTACTGGCATGTCTTTAGGTGCTAGTAACGTGTTATTATTCAATTATTTACTTCTATATGTTGTTGATATTGAATTTGTAGCACCTGCAACGTCTAAGCTAAGTTCTTTTTTATGTTTCATTACTGAAAAAATGTATTAAAAAAAGGATTTTATTTTACTATTTTTGTTGTTGAAAAGTATGTTCAGATAGATCAGGAAAACTTACTTATGTGCGTAGTAAAAGACTAGGTGTGTTAAGTTTGATCAATTACAATAGTTTCTGTGTATATATTATCGTTTTATATTCGATGCATATGATTTATTTTACTTACTTAATTTTAATTTTCATTACCTCAGTTGTTTGCTTATTTTGATATTTTTGACTCATTTATTTACTATGTTCATATATTATTACTTTTATATCCATTTTCGTTTATATTTATATTATTTTTTTATTTAAAATGTATATAAGGTATGATTGAGAATACTTACAGCTTTAGTACTCATTGCCTTTGAGTGTGGCCGATTGTAATATTTAAAAAAAGAAACATTTCGGCAGTTTAATTTATCTGGAGTTTACAAGAGAATAAGTCAACAATTTTAACGAATGACTGCTTAGTTGTGCTGAATTCCACATGCACACAATATACAACACAGCCTAACATGATCGGTATAGACCAAAAACAATATTAAAAAAAACCAATAGAATTGCTGAACAGGGCAACTTGAACAAGGCATTTAATTTTTTTTTAAAAAATCTCTATATTTAGTAAGAATTAAGAAAAATTTAACTAAATCAAAATGTTTGATTTTTTTTATCTTAAAAATTTAATGATTTTCTGTAACCATGTTTAACAAATCCTGATTTTTTGAATTATATTTTATGATTTAAATAACTTTTTTATTTTTAGTGCATCGGTTTTAGCCATTATGTTAAATTAACAATTATCATTGTTTTAGTTTTTCGAAACATAAAAAAACTGTTTGATATGCTACCGTGTTAATTTTCAGATCTTCTGAGAATGGTAGAAACCTTTTGAATACCTAAAATCGGGATGATGATCTACGTAGATTAATGGAACGCTAATCATATTTCATTTGAATTAACATTTATTAACCGTCTATAAGAAGTTTATAATTGATAGTAAAATTTCTGAACTTAAATTGAAAAAAAATTTAGTTCCGTTCTTTGGTTAAAAAATAACGTAACCTGAGTTAAGTCTAATAAAATGTAGTATGAATTTTATTTTCATCCCTTGTTACTATTTTTATTATGACAGTTTTGTATAATTTTTTTTAATATAATATAATTAATAATTTAATAAATACGTAGCCATTAAGACGAAAATGGACATATAGAGGCCGCGGGAGCGCAGCACCTGTACCAGCCGTGACCTACTCCCAACAGCTTTCTCCAGCACCTTATCTCCAGGTTTGTTTTATTGCATACATTCTCTCCTTGTTTGTCTATCTCATTATTTCCCTCTCCCTCAATCTATGGCTTTTTATTACCTTTTTTTCCTGTCTCCTTCAGTTGTTTACCGACAACTTATTTACCACTTTATATTCTTACTTTCTTATTAATTAAATATAAACGGCGCGTTTCTTTCTCAAACTTCTCTTCAGGCCCATTAATGTTCTTTCTATTTTTTATCTGTTAATGCATTCACGTTCTTTTCTATTCTCGAGGCAGGGAGATGAATCCGTTTTTGTTTCCTCCCACTCGGGAGAAGAAACAAGAAAAAAAATAAACAATTGTGTGTGCTTATGAATGGGCAAGGAGCTTTCTCTTGTTGGCATCTGGAGCTACTAAAAGAAAAGTTGTCTTGTTTTATTATCGAAACGTATTTACCTTTCATTTTATCTCAATCCAGTTGAATCTCGCTTAACCGGATCTCCTGAATTAACCGACAGGTAAAAACGAAATAGATAAAGTCCAGAAAAACTAGTTTTGGTGAAACAAAAATAATTTACATTGCGTTTACTATTAAAAATTTAAATATCGTTTGTACACTTAGATTAAATCATGTATATGTAGACATTAGTTTTTTGTTAATATTATATTGGTATAATAAATTTAACTTCCTCGTAAATTAATATACACATCACCCATATGCATTCAGTAACAATTTCAAATACTATACATATTTCAAAGCTATCAAGATAAAATATCATTAAATCAAATTTTATTTTAAAATAAAAATTACAATTTTAGCCAGTAGTACTTTAGCCTAAAAAATACAAGAAGTATTTTGTGTTTAAAGTTTTTTAAATTTTTTATGTACAATAAACCAAGGACCGAAAATAATGATTAATTGATTATTTTACAAGAGTTTCAAGTGGCTGCCGAGGCTATAAAGTGGCAGCAAGTAAACGGGTTTTAATATGGCAGTATTTTCACTGCTACTATAATTACTATCAATTATCATGCCGTACCTAATTTGGCAGTACTGCCATAACAGTTAATACTATGCTGGTAGTAACTGTCATATAGTGTACAGCATTATCTTTTTGAATAATATTATAAATTAAAAATAAAGGAACAAACGAACAACCATCTATTTATTTTATTAATGCTTGAAAACAACACTGTCAATGAAACTATGCAATTGACTTTTTTTCGTTTTAAACCATATACAATTTTAATCCTCGTTACAGGTAATCAATATAGCCGATTAAACGTATTAAGATAAACGATATCGTCAGAGAATTGGCTTTCTTCCAATAGCGCACGATATCGTGCTGCTTTCATCTCGCTAACTACATATCTGGACCATCGCAGCCCTATGAAAGTCGAACTGGGATGAAGCACTTTCTCCACTGGCATGTCAGATTGAATTATTGGATTCTCCTTGGTGGACCCACGTTCGAGGTTAAATCGAACTCGATATTTCAAACTTTCTGTTAGAAAGAAATATATATAATTCGTGGAACGGAGGTGATAAAGAAAACTTTAATGGTGATGGATAAGAAAACTTTGTAGTAGTATTATTTATCTTTTTAGGATTGTACAAATATTGCCCATTTTATGTTATTACAATCGGATATGTTTTTAGTTAAAATAAAAACAATATTATCAACTATTACGTTAACTATGGAGTCTACAATATATATTTATAATTATTGTTATGTATAATAAAAATTTTATTTTAAATAAAATTACAGTAGTTACTAATATATTGAGAATAGTTTTATTTTATTTTTTTATGATCGTTTTTATATTTAAATATTACAATGCATAAATACTGTTAGTATTAGATATAAATTTTAAATATTAATCTATAATATAACTTTACAAAATTATGTTCTACCTGATTAAAATGATTTTTTTGATTTGTTCAAACTATTACAAATTTATTCATTTCCATGCCAACATTAATTTTAACATTTTAACAGGCTATTTAAATAAATATAAGTGTTATGAGTTATTGATTTTCTGTTGACATTATATCGCTATCCTTATGTGTAAACATCATAATAGTTGATTCAAACTATCATGTTGACTTCGTAGGTTTCAACACATTGCCGCTTAAGATGTAATTGTAAGTCCGAGAGAAACTTATACTATTTAAAAAATTTTAAATTATTGCTTCATTCTTGAACATCTGGAAAGAATCCACGAAGCGAGAAAAAATCATATAGATAAGTATCCCATAAAACGATGGTTCGGTCATCTCGAAAATAATATGTTAATATTTTAATTTTTGATTAATAATTTTTTAAAGTATTAAAATATTTTTTTCATGACTTATCACAGCTTCAGCGATGAAACCCCGCCAGAAATGATCTAGTTTAAACTATGGTATCATTTTTTCACTATATTAAATGAAAAAACTGAGTACAGTAGTTAATTTAAACAGTAGATAATGGCGCGAAGCGGATTGGATTGCGCGATCCGTTACCGCACAGTTTAATGGTAATTGATTGGTCCTAATCCCGACCGCTTGAGTGCAACCTAGCAATGCGGAGCAGCTGAATGAGGGGGGAAATTATTCAATGAGAATCATTCTTACTCTTTAATTTCTTCAATTAAATTATTATTATATCATTTAAACGTCTCCCTATTTTTTCATTCAATAGATATAGCGATCGGTATCATTGATACGACACAAGAAAGTACTGACTCTTTACCTTGTACTACTCCATTACTAATTAGCACAACAATGGGAGAGACCCTTCTCACTGTAATCAAGGAGTAGGGTGGGACAAGGAAATCGGGTTACCTCAGGATCTGGACACCGATGCTCGGGCTGTTCGCACGGAATGTAGGTAACCTCGCATTATAATTGGCCCTGTGCCGCACAGGTGGGAATGGAGGTGAATCTTTCTCTATGCTAATTCCTCTCAAGTTCGGTTCGTTCGAAAAGAAGTGGAGAGCTTGAGAAATTAATGGGAGAAAACGCACGTGACGTTTGATCTCTTTGAACTGCTCACTACACTTCTAATTACCAGTTTTTAAAGAATCAACTAATTAGCGATAAATCTTTTGAATTAAATTTTAAATGATGAAGAGTAAATAACTGTTTAGTCCAATTAACATTCATTATTATTTATTTATTTTTATCATTTATTCAACAGCTCAAATGAATAATTATGCTGAAAAATGCTTATCAGATAAGTAGATATTATTCAGGAATGAAATTTCTAATTTAATTTAATTTATTAAATTATTTCTAAATTCATACTTTTTATTTTTGAAGTAATTCAGTTCCTTCTTTTGGATAAATAATGTTTATTTATGGTTTTGGACAATGTAAGAGAACAAACATTAATATTGTGGAAATTATCTGTTTTAATGTATTTTTATGTGAAAATAATAAAATATATTTAGTGGTTTTTCCTCATCAAGTCTGTTAGACCGTTTCCATGAAGGTAAAAGCTATCAGTTATTAAAGCCCACTCAGTTCTAGATTGATTTACCAAGTTCAAAATCAAAAGAGTCGTTTTTGAGAAAATCTTTAAAATGTCTAAAATGATACTTTACAACTCAATATCAACTTTACGATTCGCTGTAATATGCCGGGCATTAATTTTACGGATGTCCTAAATATGTAATGTAAGTTTCATATGACTTTTTGTTTTTAAGTTTGGCTGTTCACATACAATCCATTTCGCTAGACTTCGTTATTTGTACTCGGTTAATCTTGAAGTGTGTATATATATAATCAGTCGAAAGTTTGCACTATTGCGATATTACCTTCACCTAGTAATAAAAACCTTGTTTTGAAAAAAATATAAATAAGAAAAACCAACCTCCAGTTGGTTAACAGCGACAAGGGTTGTTGATAATCCACCATAGAATTCACGAAATTTTACAACTCTTTAAAACAATCAATTAATTATATCAATATTTAATTTTGTGTTGGCTACTTAAAAGGGCTTAGTTCCCAAAAGAGTTTGTGAACTTGACTCATTTTGCGCGGCAAACCCATATTATTTATTTTGTTTGTTGAAAAAGTCAATTAATGAAATTGATTAAATACTGTAAGCACATATTCAGGACTGTAGTCATAGAAGAAAAAAAAAATATTTGCTCAAAACACAAATTTTCATGGGGGCTCTTATGACTTGTGGGATGTACAAAAATTAATTCATAGTCGACAATAAACATTTGCAGTATGGGTCATAACGTTGGAAATAAACAAATAGTTGGAAATTATTTTGTTTTTCTTTATCACGTCCTTGACCATTTATTTATTATTTTATATTATAATTTTCTGAAATTTATTAGTTGAATTCTGTAATCATAAAATATAATTTTTATAATACTGTGAATAGAGTAATTAATTTGTTCAATGAATCAGCGTATTAATTTCAATAAATTAGAATTCAGAAATTGTAGTAAAATAATATTTTATCGATTTTTAATTATTCGAAATTTTTAGGATACGAATTTCGGTCCAACTTTCTTTTCATTTAAGTTTTAAAATTATACTCATTCTAAGATTCAAGAAATGTTATGCATGTTAATTATTATTATTTAATTCGTAATTATAGGTGAAAGTTTCTGAAAGTATGGCTAAAAACAAAACAAAAAAATCGATTCAACAGAGTTCTCATTAATTTTGTTAATTAAATCAGCTTAGTCGCCGCTGATGTGATTGAAGCCTGAAAGATGGCTAGAAAGCGGCTTGGTTAGTTCGAATGACGAACCAGCTCAAAAAATATGGATTCATTGTGAGTAACTGGTTCCAATAATCTTTCTCAGAAGATCAAATTGACAACATAGAATTTCGGTATGTTGATTAGATTCGAAATACGTCAAAAACTCTGACAATAGGATTTGAATATTTATAAAAAATTAAAATATAGAATCAGTATTTTAGGCTCACCAAATTGGCCTCCCCGAAGCCTATTGGTTTAACACACTGACACAAAAAACGGTTCCGTTAAGGAGGTAGGAGAAAGTGATTTACAGTAAGAATTGACTGTTCTCTCCATTAACGTTCGTAATAGCCTTCTGTGGTCTCTAAGTCTTTGTCGGTAGTTTCTAAAAGGAGTTTCTTATTCGACGTCTTCAGTAAAATATTATATAAACTATCACGTATCGAAATCATTGGTACAAAGACCTTCAGGAATAATTCTATGTTGATTTAAATCAAAGAAAAAAAAATTATATTTGTCCGAGTTGTTTAAATATATTTATTAAAAAAATAATTATAAAAGTCAACTAGTAGTCAACTACAGAAAAATAAAATTAAAATAATTTAAATCTATATTATATAAAATGTACTTTAGTATTTATGCATTTATGGATTTATTGGTGCATTATAATATATGCAAAAATATTAATCTTTCAAAATTTTATAAACTCAAATTGGACTTTTGTATTTTAATACATGATCATACTGAATATAAATTCAAGAAAATGAATTTCAATCAATTTAGGCGTCTATCTATCCCTTCTGATCCGTACATGAATCTTGAAAAGATATAACCGAAGATTAATCAGATTTCTATCAAGAAGATAAATTCAGAAATAAAATAATTCATAGTGATCTTACGTTTTGTACTCAACTCCTTGATTTTCGCAATTGAGTGTTTATTTGTATATATTCACGAAAAATTCATTATTTGTTCAATTCATCAATTCGGCTAGTTCAAACAACTTGTAATATAATTTTGTAAAAACGTATCTAGTATATAGTTTAAAGAGAAAATTTTGATTGGATTATTCAAACATGAATTTTAAAATTAGTTTGAAGTAAGGAAAATTGTTTTGTTTTATAGTTAGAAAATAATAAAAAGTATAATGTATTCTTGTTAAAAATCGAATTATCCGTTAGGTCAATTCTATATTTTATAATTCCTTAACTAACATAAATTTAGATAGCTGAATAATAATTAGTTAAAAATGTATAAATTTAAAAGTTAATATGCTTGGAAGATATGTTTCAATAACTCGAATTATCGAATAATGAGACTGCTGATTCTTAATATGTTATTTTGTTTTATTATAATATTTGAAATAACGATTTCAAGCAATTAATTACGCACGTAATTTAATCAGCCCTGATAATATTTTAATAAATATAATAACAATTAATGAAATTGTTGGTATTTAAGAATCATCTGTAAGAGCCCATTATATACGAATTCCATTCAGCTTCGTTTCAAGTCCTTATAACAGTCTTATCAGTTCGCAAGATATCTGATATAGAAATATATGGAAGAAAGAATGGTCCTTTAAAGCAATATAGATCATTAGATATTGGTTGTTGAAAATCTCAGATCAACTATCATTGACCGATAATCTACAACTGAATTTTTCAAATTAATACATGCCATTTTTTAAAGAAGAGAAAAAAAACACAAACATAGGTTTCAAGGATATCAGTTTTCTAAGACGACTGGTTAAAAGGTGTATTTACATTGGATTACTTTTTTACGTTGGGTTAAGCTTCGATTTCAGTTCTAAAATACATCTGTTGGTTTATTCTTTCTGAGACATAGTTTTTGATTAACAAAAAGTTTTTATTCGAACAACCAAAAATCAACAATGTGTGAATATATTTTGACAAATGTTATAATCTACTTCTTCTATGAAGATAGTAGCTATGAACTTCATTATGGGGCAGTTAAAAAACATCTACAGCTTTAAAAAAGAACGCCGGATAGCTCCGTGATAATCTGCCTAATTTGGATTGAATGTACTAATTGTTAGTTTTACATAAGTCAAAAAGGAAAGGTGTTTAATAATTTCTGCAAAAATTTCAGTATTGCACAAGGCTGGTAGTATTTTTTTTTTTTTTTTTTTTTATAAATGACTAATATGGAGTTCTAAAACGTGATTTATTTGTTTTGTCTTGAAAAAGTCCGTCACATTACAAGCCTGACGGACGGTTCTTTTATATTAGTATTACACCTAATGTATTATAAATAAGAAATTAAAAGGTATGTTATAAGTTGAAAAATTATTTTTTGTTTAATGTACTGAAACAGCCTTGATTTTTTATTCTCCTCAATTATAATTGCCAAAATCATTAATTTTGACTCTTAATTGTATTAAGTATTAATTAAAAATTGGAGAAATATAGCTTGATTCTTTTTTCAAGGAATTCCAAGGTAAATGCTAAAATAACTGTTTATTAAAACTGATCAAAACTAATTTAATTTAATTTTTTTTGTAATATTTTGAGAAAGTGGGCTTTGAATGCAGCACCCTTGGTATACTTCTTCGTGCCCTGTCGCCCACTATGGGAACCGCCGGTCTACACTATACTATATTATGAATTTAATTTTTAGGAGGGATAGGAGTGAGAACGTATGAGCTGAAAATGATTTATATGAGAAAGGTTAAAAAAAATATATATTCGATTTCCATTAAGGAGATGTTTGAAAAAATAAATAAATATGTTAAAAAGTGGACCGTGAAAAACAATTAATGACTCCTCCAATTAAGCATAGTCATAATGAACCCAGACAGTGAGCGGTTTCCTCCGCGATGGAAAACAGCATTGGAAAGTAGTTTTCACCTTGACCGGCCACTGGTCTGGACGTTTTCAAGGAAAATTCTTTTTTTCCACAGATCCACTCTCACTGGCAGCAGTACAGTCACTTTTCTTCCAGTCGTCGAAGAAATGGACCACTTTCCTTTCTGTACGGATCCATTTCTTCTCACGACGTGTGTCGTCCGCGTGCATCTGTCATGGGAGATCCTCCCGATTATTAACGCTTTTGGAAATCTTTCTTTCATTTTTTTTTAATCGAAATCAGACGCGTGGAAGGTGTGATGGTAGGTGTTCGAAACTCGTTGAATAGTATTACAATATATTTAGTCAACTGCATAGTTGATTAATCTACGTAGTCGAAGTAGTAAATGACACGAATCCCGCGCCAAGAGAAGAAAATGTTTAACTTAGGGATTTTAAAACAATGTTTACAAATTTGTGGCTTAGCAAAACGTGTGTCAGTATTTGATGTACTTGGAAGACTTTAAATCTCTTGAAGCAGAAAGAGATCTTGGACAAAAGCCTTTGACGACGAACTTGTACAGTTTACTAATGAACCTTATAAAACTAATTGGGCTGCAGCTACTAACAAAACTAAAGCAGTGTGCTTATATGCAGTAGGCATAAAATTATTCAAGGCACATAACTGTATATGGAATCTAATTTACTTGAACAAATTTATTAGTCCAGCGTTATATCTGAATTTGGTCTCATTATATCTAGATAAGATTTTTTCAGAAAAGCTATGCATTATGTTTTTGTCATACACAACCTGACATTTAATATGAACCCTGCGATGACTTAAAGTCTTTATATGAACTTTTTCTGAAATCTTATATTAAAATCTTTTGATTATTTTTTTTAAAGTTATGCTCACAGCAGTTATCTTTTTCTGTTGTGTAAAAAGGTGTAATTATTCATAATTTTAATCACATAATCAAAGAGATTAAAAAAATAAATAGGAAAACTGAATAAATAATTTTGAAGTGATTCTTATTCACGAACGGTCCAATGCATTGAATAATAAAGAACGTGAGAGTCGTCTGCTGTTTTGGTATCTGGTCATGTAATACTCATACAAAAGTTATGATGACACGAAAGTGGCTGGCGTTCAGAATGTAATGAGATGTAGCCATCTTCTGCCCGATTTGGAGGATCAAGGTGACTGTTTCATATTCATGATCGGTATCAATTTCACCAAGCTAAAAGAAGCTCCTTACCGGCAGTTTCTTAACAATTGACTTCGTGGCATTAATCAAATGTATTTGTTCTATTACTGAAGTCGTCAGCAGCTTGTATGTTAGGTACAAGTAGAGTCGATTTAGAAAAATAACTTTAATTGATGGTGCGAATCCTATTTGTCATAGCAAATAAAAATACGCTTTAACACTCAGAAGGCGATATTGTTTTGAAATATAATTCAATCCAATTATAGCTTTATGACTTCAGGTTGGGTCTGGATGCATGTTGAGTTGTTGATTTCTTTGTAGGTGCGTTATGATTAATTCATGTTTTATCATCATGTTAATCTTAGCTCATATTCAAATAGCTATCATAGTTCATGCCGTGAGAATTCGACTAAACTAAATCCCTTGATCCTAAAATTGACTCTATTTGAGCTCATCAGAGCAGAGGGATCGGAATCTCCCGCTCGGAGATCCATGTTGCTCAGTTGGATTATGTTATGTGTTGATTCTCACTCAATCTCCGATTTCTTTGTTTTCTTGAGCACTTGTTACTTCAGTTTATTTCTGGTACTGATATTGGAGTAAGTATCTAAAAGTTATTCTTTTTTGCAGTAATGATCGCCACGCTTTCTTATCATATTGGAAGTATTGTTATCGGCGTTTACTGTTGTTTCAAACAGATAATAAAGAACCAATTTAATAAGATTGGTGAAAAAAGTCCTATACCGTACTGCAATTACTAAAGATCATCCAGTTGACTTCCCACATTGTACAAGAATGATATTTTTATGTTTTCAAAAAATAGGAATGATGTTGAAGTCTATCTGATTTTTGACTAAGATGCTTTGAGTAGACTTAAAAATGAAACCTGTGTGTTCAATGGTTCATTTAACATTTTACATCTAGAATTTGCTTGGTAGTAATTACTTTACCATTTTTATTTTTTATTCCGTTCCATTTATTTAAAATAAGTGAATTTGACTGCAAATATCGACTGGAACCACACACTTTGAAAGCAAAGTTGAGATTAAGTTGCTGCGTGCTTAGTTTTGTTTCCTTTATATGTAAAATAAACCCTCGGACTTTTTGTTTCCTTCCCTGACATTTCTGCTACATGGGGTACCAGTCCATTGAGATCTTCTTCGTTTGAATGGCTTCTACCAAAGTACTTCCATCCGCTTTTTGGAAGTCCTGTCCCAAACTCGTTTAAATTTCTTAATTAACATGCATAAATATTCATATAGTATGAATAGCTGAACTTAAAGGCTGATTTTAATTACGTGGTAGTATTTATTTAGTTTCATACGTTATTGTCAAATACTTCTATATTAATATTAAAGAACTTATTTTTCCTTGAAGCTCTGTTGGCACTTGGAGCAAAGTTCCCAATTGTTAATGAATGCACACGACCTTTAGATCATTTTTTCCATGTTAAAATCACCACTTATACTTTCTTATATGGTTATTCATGAATAGCATCAAGTATTCATAACTCATTCTTTACGATTTTTCCTAGTTTTAATTCTATTTGGAGATATATTTTTTTTTTGTTTACACCCTTCCTGGTCATTTCTGACGTACAAGAGAGGAGAGTTATTCTACAGGTTACCATTCTATTCTAACTAGAGTTAGAAGGTCGATTTTTTATTTGGTTGGTCTGCTACTAAATAAATTTTCTTTTTTTACCTTTTCGCACTCGCCTGCAACGGCCTCTTTGTGAGATCCATGACGCTTTTATTACTACATCTTTTTCTATTTGTTCACCCGTTCGTAGTTGTTCTTTGCTTTCTTCTCTTCTGAATTAATATCCCCTTATCCTCACTCTCACTTCCCGCTAGCAGCCACACGTAGTCCCGAACAGACTCCTAATTACCCCCTCCTATGATATAACTGCTACCGCTACAAGATTGGATTGTACCGTGACGATGCCCTCAGACAATGGGCACTGCCCACTAACACTTTCCCTCGGCTCTCCCCATTGTGCCAGCTCCACCCGCTGCCAAAGCGTAACCTTTCGTAATCCTCATGTCTTCGTTTCCGCCCTTGGGCCTTTTTTTTTTCTTAACGAAGCTGCATGGCACTTCAGTTCTTCCTCTTGTAAACAATGGGAGACATTCTAGTTTACGCTAGCAATTCGAAATTCTTGTTATATAATACAGGAAGTTTTAAAGAAGTTAATTAGATAAAACTAATTAAAAACGCTTATTATTTTTATTTTGGTCGAGAAGACATTTGTACAAGACAATACACCGCAAGATTTCTCAGCACATTTACCATATTAATGCAATAAGTACTGTAAGTTAGCTATGACATTCCCTTATTAATAAAGACACCATATGAGAGTATTATATTACCGGAGTATTATATTATAAAAGTTGCACACTCTGGTTGTTCTTTTTACGAAAAAATACAAAAAATAAGTGATACCCTTATAACACGAGCGAATTCATTCATATTAATTTAGTTTTCTATTTTTCTTTACTTTGTACATAGTAAAGAATGATGCACCCAAGTATAAAATATTGATATGAAATGTTACCACTAGAAAATTTATTTTCTTGGTCCCTTACAATGGTTTATTATTGTGATTGAAGGGGTTAGTGGATAAAGGAATAATGTTATCTTTTGCATCTGGGTATCTGAGTTATTAATTGAATTTTGAGGTTAAAATACCTCACACGGGGTAGATAGGCACTACCAAAAATGTACATCAACTTCCACCTTCAATTAATAGAGAAGCATATTTAATTTCGTGTACCGCTGTTCTTCGACTATGCTTCTATTCTACTACAGTTATTTAGATAAGCATAATAAACAAATAATTCATAATAGGAAAATGAATAAAGAAAAAAAAAATCATAAACTAGCCGTTAAGTTACTAATTATCCTTTAATAACAAATAAAAATAAATTAACACCTTATATAACTTTAATTATATATGATATTTAATTAAATGAAACACTTAATTGTTTTTTAATCTTTAATTGAATCATTTATTTTTACAAAGGTCGTAATTTAAAATTTCTTTAATTAACTAAACATACTTTTTTTTTCCAGCGAAATTGATTTTCTAAATGTACGATAGATTTGTATTTGAGTTATAAGAATTTTTTTATCCTTGCAATTCTCAATCCTAGATTCGATAAATTAAAACTGATTAAGTATGAAATGAGCAGTTCGATTGCTTCAAGAAAGATTGAACAGTTTTTCAAATTTAGTTTTAGCCACTTTTGTATATTAAATAAAATAATGTTTTTATCTTCTATATCGTTTAATTCATTCTGTTCATAAGCTACAGTTGTTCATAAAATAAATTCTCCAATGTGGAGACCCCCCATATACTAAAATGCCCGTTGCCCCCAAGAGATTAATGACTGCTTTGTACTATTTATTAAATAAATGAATCAATTCACTTTATTTTCAAGAATCCTGAAATTCTTTTAAGTTGAAAGTTTTAATCGTAGTGCTATCTTATATTATTTACAAAGTTTATTTTTCCCAAGGTCATTCTTCAAAATCTTTTTAAAAGTTTACTTTTCATCATTATGCAAAATTATCATCTAAAAAAAATATATATATTCTCATGAAGCAGTTTCACTTGACTGTAACTGATGGATGAATAAAAGAGAAACTTATCCTCTTTATTGTTCCCATTCCATAGAGAACCACATAAACAATATGATAGGAACAAGGGAAATTTCTTAACGGTCTTAGGCTTCGGTATTGTTAAAGAGGGAAAATTGGTTTTTGTTATCGTCTCGCCTATAGTTTCCTGTGTTCACTCTTAATCAAGCGAAATTTTTCGGCGTAACCTTTTGCGTTTGTCTGACAGTAAATACTTATTTTTCTTTTGTTAAATAATAAATTTAATAACTGCTATAGCAATTTTTAATGAGGTCGTTTTCGAATGATACAAAATTAAGAAAGACCCTTAATCATCATAAATTAAGGTCCATTATTTGATAACGTATCGCGAATTTCCCCAGAACTGGATAGTAATAAAATTTAATTGGCCATTTTGAACATAGATGTGTTCAAATTATATGATCAAGTATCAGTTTTTTCCGTCAGATAAATACAATATTCATAGACGAACATGAAAAATAATTAAATTAATTTTTTCATGATTGCTTTTCCAGTTATATGATCCTAGTAAGTGGTGAAACATACTGAGGATATAACGATAAAATATGAAACCCTAATTCTAAAACATTTTAACTACATTGTTTATTCAAAGAAAGTTTTTGAGTAACTCTTGAAATAAAATGCAATAATTGGTTCAGAATAAAAAACGTTTGACGAATGGGTTTTCATGAAAAATTTTTTGATTTCTTAAAATCTAAAAGATAAGAATATAATTTAAAGATTCATTTAGAAATTTAATTTAGACCTCAAATTCAGTTAGGAGGTTTTGGAATTCTGGTCGCAATTCCTAATAGACTAAAAAAATTATATTTTTTTTATGTAGTATAGCTGTTACTTCAAATTCAATTAATTTACTTAAGAAAACAAATCATCAAAATCAGACGAATTCTAGTATTTTGTTTTTACACATTTCCAGAGTCATATGGTTCCAATGCAAGTAGAACAGTAATTACCTGCCATTTTATACAAAACTTTAAAATAATTATTGTGCAATATAATTGTTGCCCAAGTCATTCGAGGGCTAATAAGAAATTTTGATATTGTTCAAAACAGAAAAATTATGTCTATTATACTTATAACTTTATACAGCAGTTATCGTTATGATCTGCAACGTCCAAAACGAATTTCCTAATTCATTTTTTAAAAAATATTTTCACTAAATATAAGTTTCTAAAATTTGATTTGTTTATAAAACTGTTTAATTTTAACTTTTTAATTAGGTTAATAATCTTAGG
>NW_027109057.1:589625-608630 GCF_000696795.3 Halyomorpha halys
TGTGGAATTTTAGTTAGGGGTTCCTTCTATGCCTTTGGCCTAAATTGTTGGCGATAAAATATTTCCTTTGTTGTATATATAAATTGTTGTATATATTTGTTGTATATATAAATAAAGTAATTGTCGTTTTATTTATATAATTTTTAAAAAATATGATCTTATGTGAACTCAGTTTGTGTAAAGTGGATTAGTAAATATTATTATTACAGATCTATTTAAGTTTATTTTTGCCAATCCATTACAAAAGACTGATCTACATGACAATGATCTGGACATACGAAGTTGAGCTTTGGGGCTCCACTAAACCATCAAATTCCTCCCTAATCCAATCCTTACACTCCAAAATCCTTCGTAAAATCCTTAACGCTCCTTACTTTGTCACAAATCAAGTCATCCATCATGACCTCAATGTCCCATATGCTGCCGATTTGGCCAAAACCAGATACCATTCGAACCCATATACCATGGAAAACGTTATTTTTTATTAACGATCCCCAAAATTCCAACTCTAAGTGACATGCTCTGAACATAATCAAGTTGTTTGAAAGAGAAGCCATATTAAAGTATCGAAGGTGAAGAAAAATTAGAACAAAGATTCAAAATAGACAGCATACAAGTATCAAGATTGTAATTCTAATTGACGCAGTCCAGTCCAAAATAATCGAACATCTATCTCTACATCAATGTGAGGTTCGATTGTTGTGCAGAGATAAGTAAAGGATTCGAAGAGGCAGGTCGAATGGCTAATGATTTCCAGAAGGAAAAAGTTCTTAAGGAATGTTTATATAAATCAACAAATATATTTTATTTAGGAAGTGAATTCCTCTATTCACTCTCTAAACAGAGTGAGGATATCAAGTTTTAAGCACATAAAAAAGATTAACAGTTATTATAAAAAAATATTATAAATTCATATTACTCGAGGTACCAAAAGAAGGGATTAAAGAGTTCTTGGAAAACCCGAAGATAAATCTCATAAATATTTTCACTCGCAAATCGCTCTTCATAAACCAAGGGTAATCGAAGTGGGGATATACTTAGATGTTCAAAATGAAATAATTTTTTTAAAAAAACTGTTCAACTACAAGTTATGGTGGTCTCGGGTTTTTTATTTGATAAAGAAGTAGTGTTTCTAAAACAATAGTTGTGCTAGGAGGTGATTTGGTTAAGATCGCACACAAACGCTTGATATCCCCCAATAAAGAGTACCTACTTTTCAGTGACTAAGGGAGACCCAGGAGTATCTCCCAACCCCAATGTCGAACTACGGGTGGTATAATAGAATACATAATTATCACAGTCGGCCTCGAAACAAAGCCCTTTAGTTAGGATCATGGTGCCTTACTCATTGAGCTATCCCACTCAACCAAAAATAGATAAATACATTTTCAATGATTATTCCTTTAGGATTGATTTATGCGTGTCAGGACATGCAAGCAACTTCAATAAATTAAGTATAAATCATAAAACTTAACTGTAATTGAATGCCCTAACTTTCTCCTGATATTGGTTAATATTCATTTTGGCCTAGTAGCTATCATGGGACGATCTATACTTAATTGACTAATAAATCATACAAAAACACCTTTCAATAATTAAAAGCCCCCTTTAGAAAGTTAATTTAAAATTTATCTGGGACTTTAATAATTTCATTATACTGTATTTTATAACTAAGTTGCAAGATTTTATGTATTATTTATTAGGTTATTGTAATTATTAGTTGATAATATTTTTTATTTTATAGGTGATATGGTTGACATAATTAAATAGATTAATTAAATTTAAAAAACAAGTATTTACTTTTTCCCTTGCTTTTCGTCAACAGAGGTTTCGGCACCACTATACAGCATACTATAGACGGTAATACCAAGTTATATACACATATGTTAAATATGCTATCTTAAGTAGGATCAAGCTAATGTTACCAGTAAATATGGATTGGTTCTTCAGCCTCAAAATCTGAAGAAATAAGAGAATTAATGTTTGTTCTATTATGGCAGTAGGTTTATTGTTAATATGTTTAGTTTTCAGCAATTTTGAAATCTACAAATCTAAAAAATGTTAAATGCATGGAAATTAAAGCACTTATAAATGCCTAACATTCAATATGTAACTGTTGCTGGATTCTTTCCTTCCCTTCTTGTTACGTTGAATTTTTCGTTATTGCTGTAAACGAGTATGTTTCCATATACAGCGAGGAATGCGGGTTGGCATACAACCAATAATTGACAAAAAAGAGTGCTTATCTACTCGAAGTATTCCCGAAAGCTTGTACAAGGTCAGAAAAGAAAGTGGACGCCTGATATTTTTCAATTGTCGTTTGTAATACTGGCAATGGTTTAAAAATATTTATCCATTTCTCTATCTTCCAATTGATCCTTTAACACCTACGACCTTAAATCCTGTGCCTGCTTGACCTTGAGCTTGGTCTTGATATCTGTTACTCCAATACGGGAACCTATCGACGTTTTCGTAGTAAATGTTGCTATCTTTCCTATTAGTGTTAATTTGTCGTCCTTTTTCATTCCTCTTAATTCGCAAACAAATCTAGTTGCAAAATAGCAGTATAATATTACTGTGATAAGCTAGTAAGTTGGAACGAGTATCTGAGAGTAGCTGGGTTCGGAACGGTTTGGGTTAGATTCCTGTTTATGTCAGTTAATATTAATCGGTGGTCCTCATAAATGCTTATTGACACTCTTAGTCTTGTTAATGCATGAATGTAACTTCAAAGTTACAGTTAGGGATTGGTAAATAGGATTATTAGGCCCACTCGCCGTTCTAGATCTCTCGCAATTTCCAATACCTGTACCGGTAACCTCTCACGCAATGTAGGGTGTTTACTGAGGATATCATAGCTTAAATAGACCATGGACGCACCAAATGTTACTAACGAACCTCAATCCCGAGATAGTAATCAATTGTTATGTTGCAGATGGTAGCCAACTGGCCTAGTCTTGGTAGTGGGAAGAAAGCGTGAAGTGTAAGTTTGTTCGCTCGCAGCTGAGACTACACTCGCTATCCCGTGACGCTTACATGCAGTACATGTGTAAAAAATGGTCTCGCTGCATTCTCATGCAGAGGCTGCTATCTTTGTATCTTAGGAAAGTTTCTTCTTTTATTAGGAAACTTCTTCGACCCTATTTCCGTGAATTTCTATTTTTAAAAAAGTATGTTTCTCTAGAGTTAAAAACTTGAGGCGTTAAAATATTCCTTACATTTTACACATTATCAAATTTAATACTAGTATAAATTGAAAAGAAAAGACAATCTAGAACATCTGATCACTCCAGTTTATTTAATCTAGTTTAGCATTGACTTGTTAAATTATCCTCTAGTTTTTTTTTAATTGATATAATTTTTATACCTATTTTTGCCTAGTTGGAAATTAACCATCAAATTTTTATTTTTTTCATTACATATTGGGTTGTATTTTAATAATATAGTTTACTTGACATTAAGGAAATTTATTACAGTAGACATATCATTATGTCATTATGATCAAATTTACTTACTATATTGTATTTTTTCTGTATCCATTTTTTATACAGTTGTAAATATCAATAAATAAATAAAAAAATAACTGAAATCAATTTGAAACATATTCCCAAGGTGAAGAAATAAACCAGGATTTGAAAAAATTAAACTGTATTACTGAGAATATTCCTTACACCTAATACTTCCGAAATTGTTATTAAAAAAAATTAAATAATTCCTTAATGCTCATAATTTATTACAAAAATAATTAATATAATGAATTTTATAGTAAACTGAGATTAAGACAAAATGTATGCTGCTTGTATGGCTGAAAACTCTTCAGTTTTGTATTTACTTTGAAAATTCTTATAACAAAAATAACTGTTCATTTTTTTTTTTTTTTATTCTGGGTTTAATATTTATTTTTAATTCGATTCGTCCATTAGAGTAAGAACAGAGCTAAGCATTTTTGTAAAATAAACGATAAGTAAGAATTGTCTTGAAATTATTTCTGTTTCATTCTATTATCATAAAAGCTCTGTGGAAAATTAATGAAGTTGAATGGTAAGCTCTCATGATAATAGAAAATTTTAACTTATACGTTTATGATATAGATAAAATTATTTTGTTTATGTAAAGTTAAAATGACCTGATATTGTTTAAAGCAAATTATTATCAACACTCTACTCCCCCACTCAACACAAAACTTTGAAGACCTCAAGACTCCGTGACTTTCGGTGAATATCCATGATCTAATAATCTTATTCTGAATAAAATCAAATTAAAAAAAATATGTATATAATATGGCTACTTTACATGTATTCAATGGACACTTACAGTGGCTAAAATAACTCGTCTTGTGGCATTTTGAAATATTACGTTTCGGTTTTATTTTCACACCAAAAGAAATTCTTGCACCCCCTTATGCTTATGAGCCCATTCCAAGGAGAAAGTGCGGAGATTCGATTAACCCGAAGACACAATCGTGGTCAGATGCGTAAATTTCTCCGCGCAGGTGGTTTTGGCACAGTGACACAGGAAGAGCGGTGAAGGAACACAGGTAGATCCGGGTAATGCATGTTTCCGGAGCAGGTCACCCCCTCCAGAGGAGCGGCCGAAGACCGGTCGAGGTGGGGCTCTCCTCTGTCAATCAATTAGCTCTTCATTCTGACCTCTCCGGGTGTCTCCGTATCCTACCAAGGGATCTTGTCTTCTGCCCGAGTGTCTGGACAATCTAAAGGAGGTGCTCCTTGTCTTCTACTAGACCGGGATTAGGGGATACCCGTTGTTGCGTCTTGCGACTAAACTACTAATTATTTACCAAAAACACATATACACAATGATAAGTAGATCTACTTGGGCATACTGAATTAAGTTGTTGGCTTCACCAAACTATCAATTCCTCCCGTATCCAATCTCAATCCGAAATCCTCCCTAAAATCCTTAATGCTCCTTATTAAACCACAAATAAACTCATTCATAAAGACCATTTCTGATTTGGGCCAAAATAGTAGGTATATAATATAAATACCTCCTTTCATTCCAAAATCTTTACCCATTTACACACATTAGTTCCATATCTCTCATCCTTGATAGAGAGATTCCTCAATTCCCAAAAATCCTCCGAGGCGTCCAAAAAGAAGATTGCCACGGTATCTTCTAATTTAGATAAATTACCACCATTGGGAATCACAGTAACTATTTAGAAATAAATCTATAAGTCTATAGTATAAGTAATCTATAGACTATAACGTAGACTGCAGTTAATTTGTAACAACTCGGTTAGCTTTAGGAAAGTATGTAGTACGATCTCAGTCAACGGTACTATCTTTGAAATACGTTCAATATTAAATAAAATACTTTTTTTTCTATTATTAGATGTGCCAATAATCAAGCAAAGTAGCACTAAATAAAATTGTCAAAATGTGGGTTTATTGTTACAAACTCTAAGCATTACAGCATAATGTAATATATAAATTTTAAGGAAATTTAAAATATCATATTATTTTGGACAATTATTAGTTAAACATATTTCTACATCAAAGAAAACTAAGGAGATTTTTCGTAGGTCTATAAGATGCAATTTGAAAAATAGGCTAATTAAAAAATTGTACCGTACTTTTTAGGGCCTTGTAAAAAAATAAATAATGAAATAAGGTTCCTAACAGAATGATTTACTGTGCGTGTAGAGTGACTTTTTTTTGAATTATTGATTTTCCAAACTTAAAAGTTTTGTACAATTAGTAATAACGAGTAGATCAGTGTTTGATCATAGCTTAAAAACATTCCCTTATAGCGAGTAATGGTTGATGTATGACGACGACGTTAAAATCTCTCATGGTCTTCATAAATAATAGAATGGAACCTTACTTTCCGCCCAACTCCCGAAACCCATGAAAAGAGTAGAGGCAGGCTTTAAAACATGTACTTAACAGCAGTGAGTAGGCCAGTGTTTGAAAAAATGTTATTAATATCGAGACAATTTGTTAAATTAATTAAAAATACTAGGATTGGATTTATCGAAGTGTTTCAAAAGATCTTCTTCTTACAAAGAGAGTGGAAGCATTTATCAGTTATTTAATTGCAACGAGATATAAAGTAACACACGGCAGTGGATATCGCTGTTCGTTAATGGAATTATTAGAGTATATTACACTTATATACATCATTGATGTTCTCAGTGCCAGGATAGAACTTTCACCTGCTGGAAATTCTGCATTCCACTCCACTCTGTTTCAACACAAGTACTCCATAACAAATGACAAATATATAATAAATTGAAAAATTGTTAATAAATAATGTTATTTATAAAATTAATAAATTCGATAATTTAATCAGCTTATAGAACTTAGTTGATAAAATGTGCGAATGAAGGTCTTGTGACATAAGAAAAATTGAGATATAGCAGCATATAATCAGCAATTAGATATATTATCTTTCAAGGATTTGTTTTGAATCTGTAGTCTCTATGACTGTGGAATCAGAGAATAACAGCAAAAAAATAAATAAATAAAAAAAAATAAAGGTAATTTTTAATTGTAAGAAAATATTAATTCATGTATTAAGGTGGTAAATATGAATTTTTATAGCGTATGTAATCAGAAAAACATTAGATTGTTATTTATGAATATATATAAAATTTTCACTGTTTATAAAATTGTATAGGCAATAGAAATTTCAAAAAAAAATTATTAACTTTTTTATTTATTTACATATGGAGTTCTGAGATACAATCGCTACTTTGCTTGAATAGTGACACATCTTCCCCCAAGAAAATTTTTGTTTTATTTTGAAATGGACGGTTTTCAAAGGTATTACAGCAGATAAGAATTTCTTCCTCAATTGCGGTCTCTCTATAAACTGTCCCAAAGCTAATAGAGCTTTTAGAAAGTTATCTTAGTCTACGCTATAATCAATAGAAGGCGTCAAATACAATTTTTTTTATTCATCAGATGTGGAGTAGTGATTTAAGTAAAGCAGCTACATGATAAATAACGAGGTGTATCTCGGTATTTTATTTTTTACCGCTCGTTAAATCCAGATAGCCGGTTAAGCGAGGTTCTACTGTATTTACTAGTAGCTATAGGACACATGGAGTAAAGCGCAGCCTCGCCTTGTAGACGTAAACGGGCAAGATGAACGGAACGGGGAGTGGACTCAATGGCTGTGTTTACAGCCGAGGAGGTTGACCCTGCCTAACGGAGCTCTGCGTGGACACCTGCGTCTCGTAGTAAAGAGCTATACCACTTTCCTTTTAGGACTTTTTTTTTACTTTTATTAATTATTTTTCGCCTAATAAATTAAACGAAAAAATGTTTATATTCTTTTTACCAACAAGTGTATTTGCTACAGATAAATACATACACATCTAGGATACCAAGACTGTAAATTATTTCTAGTATTACGAAATATTAGTAGACCTATAATGGTCTATTTTATTTCAGATCATATTGAATTATAATATAAAATTTATTATTTCAATTCTCTGTTTATGTTCATTCCTCATAAACGTATACTCCTCATAATTCATTTCGCTGGTCATCAAGGCCATTTATTATTTATTCATGCTTTTGTTACTTTTATTTATTTATTTGATATCATTTTGGTGATAGTATATTTTGTAATTTTAATAATTAAAACACTAATTCTACTGTTTTATCATGTCTATGGGGCTATGTCTAGATTCTATCCTCAACATTTCAAGGCTTAAGAATAAATTGTTTCATACCTATTTGTGGATAAAATTTATTTGCCGCTAGAGAATAAAGTCTACTAGATTGAAACATCCAAGAAAAATATTTTTAAATGAAAGTAGTTGGTGAATTTGATAAAATTAAGAGCGATCTAATTTCACACTGATCTACAACTTCCTTTCCAATACAGGTTAAATCGAACAAGCCTTTTTTTTTTTAAATGTAGGTGTAGCGAGGAAAATACAAGCGAAAGTTTAGAAGTTAATGTGATAAAATCTATATTGAACCATCCTTCAAAATCACTGGAAAATTTATGAAGGATTAACTGTTATACAGACAGATACAGTACCAAACTGTTCCTTGTTGTCTCTAAAATGTAAAATGTGAGTAAAAATTTAGATTTTCAGGGCATGATGTTTTTTTCATTTCCTACTTGAGTACAGAAACTAACTTTGGCAGAAAGGAAGCGAAATTTTTTTAAACAAATTGTTATTAAAATTGGAGGCTGAATATGAACTCCGATACGTTCAAAAATTACTTATTTGTAAACTAAGAAATAATAATGAATATATGTTAGTGTTCACTAATGATTCATGGAAATTTGTGAAAACTTCTTTATATAAATATAGTTAACAAAAGAAAAGTAGGTATGAAAAATGAAATATGATGGCCGATTTGAGTTCTCTTTATCTGTACGATTTGTTTTCATATAAAAACAATTGTTTCATATAAAAATAATTAAAAACATGCTAATCAGCAAGATTAATGAAGTGATATGTTGTATCTGCAAACCAAATACTTCACTGTACTGACAAAAACCGTTTTGAAACGCAATTAGAATTCTAAAAGTCGTATTGTATTTATCAAGACACTAAGCATATGAAAATAAAATAAGGCTTTTCCGTTTTTACTGATATCTGCTATTGATAATACTCCGTTATCCTTAGAAAATGATTACATTATTAATTTTTGATACTAGATATCACTAACTTTATGCGTTCCATATATATCATTCTCGTATACGAAAGTCGAGGTTTGACCAGTCAAGGGTCAGTGGTTTCTTGATACTTATCTCGTCAAAATATAAAATTTGCTTTTTAGCAATTTCCAGCTATAACTTTTTTGCAATAAAAAAAAATCACATATGCGTTATCATATTAGGTACGACTTTGCTGTTGTAGGTTTTTTTTTCTTGTATTTAGAGAAAGGTATTTTGGGTTAGATATATTGATTTCTTTTTTATAAATATAAATAGTTTTTTCTTATAATTTTTATTAAACTTTTAAAAAAAAAATTTATGTTTAATGATAATTATTAAATAAGGTTAATTAATTTTTTTATTCTTTATCATTGCTTTTCAAAGTTTACTGTCATTTTAAATTTAAAAATCAATACCAAGGACGCGGTTTTACTTTATTTATTTTGCTTTTTGTAAAATAATGAAATAAATAGAAAATTTAATTTTGTTTCTTCAGCTGTAATTAAAATCTTAAATTACAAAGCAACTTTCAAGGAAGTGACAAAGTTAATTACTTTAAAGCATTGTATTAGGGCGCAGGTAGAAGAAAATGGAAGAAGAAATGAATCTCTTGATGAACTTGCTCTTTATTAAGAGACAGTATAATGATTCAAATATGGGTAATAGGGTTCCCTAACAAACCAATTCCCTAACCCGATTCCTTACTAACGCCAGTAAATAAGATATTTTATTTCATTTCTTATTCAAATTATTATTTGTTTAAAATAACAATCGGAGTAACTTATCTTAATTTATAGACTTTGTTATTTGTTTCTTTAAAAACAAATGAAAACAATTTTTTAATTTTGCATATTTGTTTTGATAATTAATGAGCTTTCGATTTGATATAAATTAGAATACCTTAAATTTCTCCGAATATTTTTTTTGTGATTTTTAATTTATAAAATATGATAAATTTTATATCATATTATTAAGTAATTTAGAGCTTTTAAAAGTCCCAATCTTCGTTCATTCTTAAGAGAGAAAATTGAGAATTCCTTGCTGTTTTACATTTAAATTTATAGAAGTATCCTTCATTTATTATTGCAATAACTCTCTGATTGATTAGCAAAATTTGAACGAAACTATTTTGATTACACTGTCTGTTTACTAGCATTACTATCTACTACAATCATAAACTAAATATTTTTTACAAGTTCAGTCAGTACTCCTATAAGTACGCAGTTCAGTCCGTTTTTGGATAAATTAATTTTAAATATTTTGATTTGATAATTTAAAAGCATTATATCTTTGGTCGTGAAAAAAACCTAGACAAACTATTAGGCAAACTAACCTTATTCTAGTGTTAAATAATAGGAAATTAATATTTTTCAATTAGAATTCCCGTAATACTGATCTTGAAACAGAAATCTTAGTAGTTATCAGTATTAGTATTTATCAATTAATGTGTAGTATCTGATTTTAGTCTGATATTTACAGTTTGTTATTATTTAATTACAGTTTTTTTTACAACTTCGCTTTTTTATCACAAAAAAATCAACCAACTGTTAATTGTTAAAATAATATTTAGTATTTTAGGGTGAATTCGAGAATTATTTTTTCTTTTATAGATTTTAATTTTTTGTAATCAAATTTGAGATATAAAATTGCATTTATCAATGTGTCAAGTTACTTTGAAATATTACTATGTTATTTTTAAATAAATCAGAGTGGTTAACATTCTCTATATGTTTATAAATGTTTAATTAGGGAAACATATAATTTATAGAAAATGTGGATGAAAATAATTAATGTAACTTTTTAAAATTTTCTTTAGAATTAATAGATTTCTTATAGTATAAATATGACACGATGCCACATTATTTTGTAATTTTAACTTATCTATACTCATACGTTTCAGTTAATCACACAACCGTTTTAGTACAAGGATTTCTAAAAAACATTTTGAAATTTTTCACTCTATAATTTTTAATTTATATTTATTTTTAATTTTGATTCTAGTTGTAAGCCATTACTGTCAGATTTAATTACTGCAAGTTATAAATTTAAATAATTAGAAGACCTATGAAAACTGAATATTTGAAAAGGGATACTAGAACTTTTTTTTTTGAGTTGCTAATATTTTTGATGAGGTATAGATTTTAGATAAATTTTAGAAGGTTTAATTAATTATTGATTCAAATTCTGTATTTTGTTTAGTTAATGATAAATAAATGGAAAGTTTATCGCGGGACATCTAAGTACATGATATTTTTTTTATCGATAAGGCCCAATATTTTTTATTGCTGTTTGTTACAAATATATGATAAATTACTAAATATATATACAAATCGTGCCAATATAACTAAAGTAATATACGCTTTATTGACTTACCGGTCTATAATCCAGAAAGAAACACTGGTAACGATACTACGCCAAGGAGGCGTGGCGAGGGTATGCTAGGGATCGAGTGTTCCCCACTACCGGCACACTGACACACTTCCGTCCGGCAACCGGAACTTATGGGAGGGGGATAGGTGGTTAAACATCCCCTCCAGGGAAAGAAAAAGTTTTTTTTGGAAAACTATTGTTTTCCAGGGGGCGAAAGGTGCGGCCTTGAAGTCTTGCGAATGAAGGTCGCATAAGCCTCGTTGGAGGGTTTTGGGTCCAAGATGTAGGACACTTGTCGCTCGAGCGAAAGAAATTGTTTGCGCGTCCAGCAATTTCTCTAATTATCGTATTTTTTTTTCAGGAACTCAAAAGAAGAAAAAGTGTAATCAATGAAAATATTACAACAAAAAATAAAAAATATATGCTTTAATTTCTTATACTGAAGATTAATTTACTTCTTAATTACTTAATTTTATTTGAAAAAAAATTGTTTTTTCAATAAGAAAATAATCCACTTTTCTGTTCAGATAATTACAATTGTACATATAATACGTGTTCATTTTTATATGAAAAAAATTTATTATAATAAAATTGTATGTATATATAGTTTATTAATTCATAATTTAAAAGTGAAAGTTAAGTATGCCGAGTGCGATTTCACCTGTAGATTTCGCGAGACATAAATATTTTAATAGGCTACCGAAATATAGGGGTTGTTACCCGCATTTTAGGTATAATTAGAAATATTAAAATACTTAGTCGGAGTAATTGGTGAAATTTTAGAGACAGTTAAATACAATTGATTGGATACTATTTATTTTTATATATTTATCTATACATTTAAATTTTTACTACGAACATTAGTTATGTCGATCAAGATAGAAAAAAAACAGATAATTGGAATGAGATTTATTCCAGTATTTTTTTAATACTTCTATCGTAAAAAGATTATTAAATTGTTTTTTTGTTTTCCGTTTCCGGTCTCTTACATATTATATATAATCTTTCTCATCTAAAAACTAAACAAATAAAATAAAAATTAAAAAATAAATTTAGAATCTAGAATAAAAAAAATACTTGGAAGACGAAGAGGGTATTAATTGCAGACGCAGATGGGAGTGGGTTAAAAAGGAGAGTTGTGGGTCACCCTAGTCAACCTTTCCGTTGGCTTATTAACCAGCTTCTTGGCCTCTAGATATGTCCTACATCTGACAGGAATTTTGAATTAACGTGTTTTGGATTGGGGAACAATTTTATCCTGAGGCGTATCTAATCTGATTTTAAACACAAATTAATTTATTTTTTTAATATTTTATGACAGTATTTACACAGAACATGTTAAAAGAAAAATTTGGCAAGGAAATTTTAAACCTACTATACTTGACGAACTACAATACTTGTATAAATCGGTGTATTAAAAATAATAAAAATAAACTACTTCATATTGGTCGACACGTTTTCACAAAAAATAGAATTTAACATTTTATTTATTCTTCTTTTAATTTATTCGAATAAAAAAAATATATTAAATCATGCTCAAAATATAAATAAATTATTTAACATTGTTTTATTTATAAAATGTTATTTGGTTTAAATTTTCAATATAGTATTGCCCGATAAAATTTTATTTTTATCTGTTGATACCTTAGATAAATATAAAATTTTGGAGTTCATGATTTCTTTATTTTTAGAATATTGTATTTTATTTAATTTTAATTTTATTTATTGACTAATAATACTGTATTTCATGTATTAAGGGTAATGAATAGTGAAGATTTGTTTTAAATCGAAAGAAACGAAAGATTAATATTTATAGTTGTTCTTTAATTTATTTATATAGCTTAAATATTATATTTTGTAGGTCAGGAGATATTTAATTTTATTTTCTTGTATGTAGGTATATATGATTTCGAACTACTAAATAAATTATAAAGGATGATATATAATGGATAACGAATAATTGTGAACAGTCTAGTTACATAGAAATAATATTTTTTAGACTAAAAGTAATTGAACTTTTTTACTTATTGTTCGAAATAATTTTAATTTATAATATTAATATTGTTGAGGAATATTTAATATATCCCTATATTTTTAATAACTTTCAATTTATTTAATTTTATTGTTTGTACTCGAATTTTATTCTTATCTTAACAGATTTACTATATAATTCTGTACTAAAATGAAAAAACTTGCCTGTTTTAATTTTGTTTATTGTCTCCCCATTGACTTTACAGTTGCTAGTGATAACGGTCGTTTGTACTAAAAGGTTTAAGCTTTACTTTACCTAACCAAATTTGAACCTTTGAATAATTTCGAAAAACTACCGACCCACTTAGGCCAAATTCCAAAAGGGAAGTCAAGTGAAAGTGACGACCTAAAACTGCCTTTTAAGAAAAAAAAATTTTTTTTTTCACTTTTTCCTAATTTGTACAGTGTCGGAAAATGAAACTATAATATAATGTAAGTGTACTTACAGGCTGGATAAGAAGAAGAAAGTAATCCAAAGATCTGGACGAACACTGACACGGTTGTGCGGGGCTCTGAGGGGGGATGCCGCCTATATACCAAGGGAAAGTGCTAGCTCCCCTCCGCTCTCCACCCGGATTCTGTCTCGTAACGTCTGTCTCTGATGTCATATCGCTGTTTGTCTATGTCTGTCGCAACATGTCTTAAGTATATGTAATACACGTAATAACATTTTACTAAAATATATCAAAAACCCAATTAATAAATTTTATAGTAAAAAAACTACTTAGATAGAAATGAAATGGATAAAACTCACTCAAACATCCCTTAGAGGTGCATAATCTTTCGAGTTGTGTTTATTGATAGTGAGTCAGAAGAAAATATTTTGTGGTTCATTCGTTCTGGAAAAAAACATTGCGTATCAACCCTACATGGAAAGCTAAAAAAAAAAAAAAAAAAAAAAAATAAAGAGTCAATCAAAGACTTATATTGTATTGTAAATAATACAATAACATAATGATATATCCTTTTTTCATCCTTCTTCTACCAATCCGTCCATCATGTATATCAGATATCCTTAAATTCAAATCATCTGTTAATATCCAAAATACTCGCTCCAAGTCTTCAGATTTACAGACTGCAACTTACTAAGTTGCAACTTTCTGCACTTCCCTGAGGAGTTCCATTCCTACTTCCATTCGTAGCATCAGTACCCTTTCCACATTCAAATCCCGCTTATTCCATCATTTCCTATTCACCCAGATTCAATAAAATTTAAATAGATGTTTCATATTTACAATCATACTTTATAGAAATTCATACTTTTCATTAGTTATACTCCTGTAAATACCCTTTTTTTCTACTGTATTTTAGTTATTATTATGATAAGTTTATTTTTTTGTTTAAAAGCTTAAAAGTAACCTTATTATAATTTGTCATTTTTGATTATGTATTAATTTTTTTTTTCCATTTATTTGTTTCTTAAAAGCTGTTAAGCCCACCTATTATTTCTGTTTTATTATTATAAAGGGACGTGTTCCATAATAAATAAAGAATTGTGATATTATTATTATTATATATCGGTGTCAATCATGCCTGGGGCAATGTGTTATGCGGCATGATATATCCTCTGAGCCTACCGAATCAGGTGAAAACTTAGAAATGTTTCTTGGTAAAATTGATAAATAATATTATTTTGTTCAAAATATATAATTTCAATACATAATTTATTATATTTTATAGTTTATTTTATTACATCACATAAATGATATTTCAAGTCCTAGCTTGCATCCATTCTATACAACTATTACAATAATAGAAAAATTATTATACAACTAAATTACAATACAAGACCAAAGCCGTATATAGCATAATGGGGGAACCTGGCATTTTTGGATAAGGGGGACCTTCAAATTATTTCCTGAACAATTTTGGATTATATCAACAGAATTAAACTGAATAAGTTTTAGAATCATTATTTATTTAATATTTGACTAGTAAAAAAGATAATAAATCTTTTACTGGAGATAATTTTCTTGATTTTTATTAGAAAAACCATGAATGGAATATACATCACTTCTAACTACATGAGTTAAAAGCTGCTAAACCTTTCTTGGCTTTGTCGTATCAGTTAATTTTTAATTAGTTTCAATTTATTGATTACAGGAGTCTCTGGATCCGGGCTATACCAGATAGTAGAGTGTATTCTCTTCTAAAGAGCGTTTTATGTCTAATCTAACTTATATAAAATAAAAATAGATCCGTATATGTTTTCAGTGTTTTATGTTGACACAGACATAGGTGTGCCTTGCATCCCCCTTCTATGCACTCCTTGAAAGAAGGAAAATTAAAAATTATTAATTTATTTATGAACGTGTAGGTACTTGGTACGGCTAGATCAAGTAATTAGATCTGAGCGAAACCACTGTCACATTAAACTCCTCATTTATACGCCTTGACAGTGAACAGTCGTACCTTATCTACTATGTCAATTGTAACAGCGATTGGGTGGTTAATTTTTGATTGATTCTATTCAACGTTTTACACCTTATCTAATGTAATTAGGATGTAGCTAATAATTATTTATCATTAGGCAACCTATTGATTGCCACCAACTTTAGGTCAAGTTCACTGTCACCACGTAAACGTGATACTGTTCACCACACAGGAATAAGACTCATCTCCTAACTAACCACAAGTCTTTTTGCGTTGCGCTCTATTATTTGTATTGCAGTTTTCATGCATGTGTTGGGCCATACATAGGATGTATCAGTAGTAGAATAAATATTTATGAATAATTTTAATTGTAGCTTTATTTAATGCTATGTAACTTGGTCAGTGAATGTTGATCTACATTCTAGATGAACCCCTGACTCAATATATATGTATATTTAGATATATATTTTTAAAATACTCCTAAACATGAGGCAAAATAATTGAAAATCAAGTAATGCCGAACAGAGTATTAGTGGTGAAATATTCATCTCATGAGTTATTTACGTTTACATTGAATTCATTCATTATAGTTCAAACAAAATTAAATGGAATACAAAATATTTGACAAAAGTATGAATTACTAAAATTAACATTTTTAAATAATAAGGTTCTAATTCGTTATGTTCCTTTCTGAGTAATCTTTTATACCATTTCACATTCAAAAATTTAAAAAAACTCTAAAAACTGCCTAATGCACTGCATAAAAGGCTAAGAATTAAATAAATTTATTATTAAAGATTTTTTGATTTATTAAAGCAGAAATAAAAAAATATATATTAATAATTTTTTTTATTTACATATTTCGTTGGTATCAGACTACATTTTGGTTTGTGATTATGTATTCTTGACGCCATCAGCAACTGTATTTATTACTGTTATTATCAATCATTTAAGCTGAAAAATTTTTTTCAAATTAAATAAATTTTGGAAAAATTTACCTTACATTTTCTGGATAAGTAAATATATTATCTTCTGTAAAGGAAAATTTCGGACTCAGCTGGGTGCATCTATAATATTTTTAATTTTGCTGAACTCTCTCCATTTATTTACTTCGTTAATATTAATAATGAGAGTGCTCACTAAAGAAACTAAAATTAAACTAAACCTATCTCTAGTTGTTTAGTTTGCATTAATGTAATTTTGTGGTTTTCAGCCTCAATTGGCGAAACATTGACCGCTCTATTGATTGACTGTTGTCGAGAGACTTGGGTTTCGAAAAAATAGAAAGGTTTTGGTTTGGATTTTCTTTTACCAAAATAATAATGACTTAAGAAATTTTTGTCTTTTATTTAATCCTATTTTGCTAATATTTCTAATATTTAACATTAACTCTGCGGCAAAAATCCAAAATAGTTGTTTTTGTCTAATACTCTGTAATAATAATCTGTTTCCTATTTTTCTTCACATATTGAATAATATGCACAAGTGAAGTTCTGTCTTTTTTAAAACACGGATATGTATTAGATTTTTAAAGATGTGCACATTTAATATAGGATTATTTTTATTATCTAATTATATTATTACTGAAATTTTTTCGATTCTTAATTTAAAATGCACACGAGATTCATCCATGATCATATGCTTTTGAGAGCGTTTTAGCCGGGTCTACGGCGGCGCCGGTTCGATTTGGATCTTGGCGGGTTGACTTTTGTTTCATGGGGGTTCCACGAAATATCGACCCTTCCACTCTGGTTAGAATAGGTTTCTAAATCTTGGTTGCCAACAAGATATTTAACCACCCCTGTTTGTCAGAAATGGGAATAACAAAAGTGCTGATTGTTCTGTTGAAGGTCAACTACACAGAATCAAGTACCAATTTCAAATATTAAAATTTTTGAATTAAATGTGTATTTTAGGTTTACATAAAACGTTATCAGTGATAAAAAAAAAAAAAAGATACGGTTGAACTGAAAATAATCAAATAAATAAAGAATAATAGGATGGTTTTTTTTTTCGTACTCCTCATTAAAATAGAATTAGTGCTTCGTACATATAAATTGCTTGAAATTTATTATATATAATTCACTGAGTCTTCTCTCTTTCAATGCCATGTAGCATCATAAGGTGTTGAAGCAGTATGGGTTTTTTTTTCCTACCTCCTTTGTTATAAATAAACAGTATGCGTTTTTTTTTCCGTACCCCCCTGACGAACTAAGTAATTGAATACATACATATAGGTACGTATATGTATATCTGGTAGTTTGTAATTCCTTTTTTTTTTTTTTTTTTCGTACCCTCCTGACCAAATAAGTAATTGAATACATACATATAGGTACGTATATGTATATCTGGTAGTTTGTAATTCCTTTTTTTTTTTTTCGTACCTTCCTGACGAAATAAGTAATTGAATACATACATACAGGTAGGTATATGTATATCTGGTAGCTTATAATTACTTTTTTTTTTTTATTTTTTTTTTTTTAGTTTAAACCATTTCATTTCAATTCCTTACACTATGCGTTTTTTTCCCTACCTCCTTTGTTATAAATAAACAGTATGCGTTTTTTTTTCGTACCCCCCTGACGAAATAAGTAATTGAATAGATACATACAGGTACGTATATGTATATCTGGTAGTTTGTAATTCCTTTTTTTCGTACCCTCCTGACGAAATAAGTAATTGAATACATATACAGGTAGGTATATGTATATCTGGTAGTTTGTACTTACTTTTTTTTTTAGTTTCAACCATTTCATTTTAATTCCTAACACTATGCGGTTTTTTTTTCCTACCCTTCGCTAGAAATATATATGAATAATAAACAAATATGTCTGTTGCTATTTGTTTATCATTCATATATATTTCAAGCGGAGAGTACGAAAAAAAACGCATTGTGTAAGGAATAGTGTAAATAACACGATGGGGTAAAATCTTAAATTCATATAAGAATATGATATTTATCTCTATGGATGAAATGAGGTTCCCAATATTATGTTTGCCTTACTTTAGGTGGTTTAGTAAGGCGCTGTGCTATTAACTCCAAAGACCGAAGATCAAAACCGGCTGTGGCAGATTATTATTTATTCTGTTACTGTTGCCTCGAGACAACCCAGTGGATCGGATCGCCGTCTGAGGGCCATCCAGCCTCATCAGCCAAAAAATCACCTCCTTGTATAACCGTTGTTCAAGAAGCAACAGTACTTCCTTATAAATTGAATATATATAATATATATAAAAAACTGAACCTTTGACCCTTCATGGCCTTTAGTGGTACAGATTTTTATTTATTTTCATGTCACCATTAGGTCAGTATTTCGCGCACATTAATTTTACTGATTAAAACATCCTTAGCTTCCCTTAATATGATGTAAGACAATTCACAGCGATGGTGATATTTGCCAATACATACTGACTGAGCTGGAAATATTCCTTACATTATATTTAGCGAAGAGCAGTGGTCTTGTAAAATACTTTAGGGTCTCTTGATTAAAGTCATTCATGAACTTTCATTTTCAAATTCCACCATCAACATTCCATTCAAGAGATTAATTTTTTGTTTAAATTTAATAAAATAGACGCATA
>NW_027109057.1:608735-610678 GCF_000696795.3 Halyomorpha halys
TACTAACATTTATGAGATTACTTGCTTTCATCCTTCAGCTTTTCAGGAAAAGAATTCAAAGTGAGAGTAACGGAAGTTGATCTTGACAAGCTAAGTCTTCATATGCTTTCACAATTACTTCGTCTGATTCCTTTAGGAGGTTTTTATACCTGGAACGGTTTTCTCTAAACTCCCGGAGAAAATCCTCGTAGAGTTTTCATGGGGAATTCCTTTAAATATCAACATTTTTCACAAGTGTTCTTATCTATGAACCTTTGAAGATTCCTTTTTTAATTTTTGTTCTATTGATTGTATGAACTGTTCGTTAAGTGAGATCCAAACATCTATGGTAATATAAGGAGATCTTTCATCCAGCTTATTTTCAGTCTCGTAAGTAAACAATGAAACGGAGATCGCGGGCCGAATTGACTTCAGGACTTAATTTGGACTACTTAGTAGGTGAATATAAATAAAATTCCTGAGATTTTAGTTTTTATACGAAAATACGAATAAAATGAGAAGGTAGTGTATTTTGGTTTCATTTATTTCTTCAAATTCGTAGGTATGTGGCTTAAACCATGTAATTGTGAAAATTGAAGTGTATTAAATTTGTAACAAGAACTTTTTTGTATTTATTTATATGATATTAAAGATCAAGGAATATACGCTTGATGAAGTAACAAATTAAAAAAAAAAATTATTCATTCTTATTTTTTACTCCCTTTCCCAAAATCTGTGATTTTATATTTCAAAATTAGTCCAATCCAAAATTCGAGTAAAAACGTGAGGCCATCGATATTACCTTAGCAACCTCACAAAGGTAACATCTGTTTGATTCTCGGCAAGGTGGGTTGACTTTTATTTCATGCCGGTCCAAGGAATGAAAACACGAACTTCCCACTTTGGTTAGAATAGGATGATAAGTTTTAGTATAACTCTTCCCTCCTCACCCTCTGTATCTCAGAAATGGCCAGGAAAGGCGTACAAAAAATAATCCAAATAAATAAATCTTGAAACTGTTAATGTTATAAATTTAAATCCAGATAGTCGGTGTAAATTAGTAAAAGTTTTTTTGTTGTTTTTTTCATGGACTCACAAATAAGAGGAATCATATATTGTGCTAAGAAAACTTGTTTATAATTAATTTAACCCTACCTTTTATCATTGTCTGTTTTTTAAATTGATTATCACTTAAGTCAAAGTTTAATTTTATTGCGTACTATTGATGTGAGTATAACCTATTTACGGTCCATGTAGAAAAATATAATAACTTTCATAATATTTTGTTTAATTAAAACAAAAATATTCTTTTCTATTTACCAAATCAGCTATAGTGTCGTAAAACGAAAATTTGCATAATTTAACAACTTTTAGAAAATTTCTAAAATCTAAATCTAATGTGAAACGTTAACTAATACATGCTTCTATTCTAATTTCATCAACTTTTTATCTCCCAACGACATTCATTAGAAAAAGATTATGTGAATTAATTACGTTCTCCAGATGTTAAAGCAGCGACTTTTACACGTGTTCAATAAATCATAAAAATATTTTTTATTAAACTGGATTTAGTGAATGACACAATTCTTCCTTATTAAAATACAATAATTTATTTTATATCATCAGCAATGTTTCGGGAGATTTCCCCCCATCTTCAGGCTGTTGATAACAAAAACCTATATATAACATATAATTTTCTCCTTTATTGTCATTCTTACTAATATATAATAATATTAATGTCATTTAATTAATATTATTATATATTAGCAAGAATGACAATAAAGGAGAAAATTATATGTTATATATAGGTTTTTGTTATCAACAGCCTGAAGATGGGGGAAATCTCCCGAAACGTTGCTGATGATATGAAATAAATTATTTTATTTTAATAAGGAAGAATTGTGTCATTCACTAAATCCAGTTAAATTCCATAAAACTCTTCCAGTAAAAAGATCATTAAGTTT
>NW_027109057.1:610728-613376 GCF_000696795.3 Halyomorpha halys
TAATTAGATCATAATTTTAGATTAAATAGTTTATTTTATTTTTCCCAACTATTCATTCACAGGATTTTCCAGTAAGATTCGGATGATACTACGTTTATTTTAAAAAATACCTACGTTGTATAAAGGATCCGAAAAAACATAGGAATAGCAGCAAGTTTAAAAAATTTAACCAAATATTCGGATTTTGGCTTCAATGTGCGCCAATCGCGACTTAAATTACTTGTAATTATTCTAATCTATCAATGTAAACAGTACTGATTCATCACCAATCAATAATTTCTCCTATTACAAATTCAGGATTCGCGAAAAAAATAGTAGTAGAAAGTAGACTGGAGAGTCATTCTATTGTTTGTTAATTATGGGCCAAATATACTGCGAACCTTTTCTAACCGGCAGTGCGTCATTGTCTCCGCCCTGTATTCCATCCTCATAAATGTATGTACGAAATTTTATCATTTCTAAAATTTATATATATATTGTTTTATTTATTTATTGATATTTACAACTGTATTTACATAAACATACATTAAGTAAATTTGATGTAAGATCAAAATGAAGTGATAAAGGTATGTTAAGGAACTTCCCATTGGTAGCACATAAACTGTATTTCTACACTAGCAGATCTCCAGGCTATCTTCCTTTCAAAATCTATATAAGAATTTTTTTTCTCTTTTAATATTAAACAGTTTAGATTAACGCGTATTTATTCAATAAACGCATTCAATTTATTAATAACAGCGTTGAAAAAAAAATTCTAATAAATTATTATTAGTAAGGTTTTTTTTCCTTTATTTTTATTGAAATTTACACCTGTACATAATGATACATTCAGTAAATTTTATGTACGTTTATAATGGAGTAACCGTTGGTAAGGTGGGTGGAAAAACTACCCGTTAGTTGCTGTAATAACGTTTTTATATTAATAGATCTCGTGGCCATCTTATTTTCAGGCGCCTCGGAGGATTCTCAGGAATAGAAGAGGAAGCAAGGTTAGAAACTAGTGTGTTTGGGAGTTTATAATGGAAGGAATGAAATCTGGTTAGGGGTAGATCGATTACATGTGGAACATTAAGGTCTTTATACATGATTTTATTTGTGACAAAGTAAGGAGCATTGAGGATTTTACGAAGGATTTTGGATGATAAGTATTAGATACGAGAGGAATTCGAAGGTTTAATGGGACTCCAAAACTCAACTCCGTATGTTCAGATTGCCCTTATTGCAGTCATATAGATCAGTCTTTTGTAATGATTTGGAAATTTAGACCGTCTACTGTACTGTAATAGTCGAAATAGACGTGCTGTTTCCTGTCTTTTTAGTCTTATGTGAGGATTCCAGGTTAGTCCTTTGTCCAGGTGTAGTCCAAGGTAGCGCATCTGTCCGACACGGGTAAGAACACCGTTATTAAAGGATACTGTGGGGCAGTTTGTAGGTTTTTTAGGATCACAAATTGATTTTGAACTTTTCAGCTTTCTTATTAGATCTTTAATATTTAAAATATTGTCTCTGGTTCACTATTACACCTCGATTACTAATTATCGAGGTGTAATAATTATTATAAATTATTTCAATACTAATTACAATCTCATGCGATTTACATTTTTGGAGTTATAATTTTTATAACTTATTACTTTGAAAAATAAACCTATAACTACAGTAATGATTTTGAACTTTTCAGCTACCTTATTAGATCTATAATTTTGAAAATCTTGTCTATGATATATAATAAGATATGTGTAATATTAAAGTATTGATTTTGAATATTTCAGCTGTATTTTCTTCACAGTTACACCACGATAACTAGTTAAATAATGTAAATTCAAATTTCAGTCTCATCTGATTTACATTTTTTGAATTATAATTTTTAAAACAAATTAGTTAGTACAAAAAACTCTGCATATGCTACACGATCTCTAAAAAAAAATTTATACTTTACTCATTCTTTTGGAATATTACGTAATATATGTCAATAACAATATAATATGAGAAAGTGAATAGTTTTAAAACAATAGAAAGTCGGACGTAGTACTTGTATTATAAAATAGAAAGTAATGTGTATTCCTTCTGAATGTCATCTGATATCCCAGTTGTAATATTTTACGTCAAACGTATCTTGAAATAATTAGATACATTACATTAGACATTTATACATTCGACCTAAATAAAGTAAATTATTTTCTAAAAAAGAAAATTACGTATTATATGTTAATTGAAATTATTATACTTTCTTTTTCTTTCTCATTAACTTTTCATTTTTCCTAAGAACTGTAATGTACTGATAATTATTTATTATTGTGTTGCGATAAGCAATGGTTTAGCTGAAGGTGGTTGTAACCTGGTCAAAATATCATTTAAAATTTATTATATGTTTCTGTTTCATTTTTCATATTTTATTTATTAATTATTTTTATTCATTTAAAAGATTATATCCAATATGGTCCGACTAGATGACAACATCTATCCGTCGGTACCTGAATTACACATAAAAAAGATAGACATAAGTGAAATGTGAATATTAAAGTTTAGACTATTAGGGTGTTGTGGAGGCTATACAATTTTCAAGCTAGATAAGTACAATATGAATTGATCTCAAGTGATACAATTAATAATTTCATTAAGAACTGCTGAAATAAAAATATGGTAAAAAA
>NW_027109057.1:614540-615726 GCF_000696795.3 Halyomorpha halys
AGCTCCTTAATCATTTCTTTATATATATAAAAGGTGTAATTTTCAGAGGAAATAAAAATTTAAAATCTAAGAATTTATTAGTACTCTATCATCCATATTACCGCTATCTAAAAAGATGACAAAATGTAATATTATTAAATAAAAAATTTACAATAAAAAAAAAATAGAATTGGAAAATTGTATTTTTCAAACATATACTTACAATTTTTTTTTTTTAAATACTTTTTATTTTTTGGTAGATATTACATTCTGCCACACAGTTGTGGGCAATCGGTAATGAATGAAACAAAATCTCTCTTAAAATATATACAAACAGAAGAATAAGCAAAATGAACATAATCAAACTATGTGTATGAAAAAAATAAATAATTAAAATAACAAAATAATATAGTCTCTAGTCACATTTACATTTACACTCCTATATACAATATTTACACAATCGACCTGAGGATCCCTGATCCCCCTCCATCCCCCACGTGTGAGGTGTAGAGCAGAGCCGCATCGGCCCATCGGTAGTGAGCCAGTGGAGGCTGAGCAAGTTACTTACAAATTAAAATTGAATAACGTTTTTACTCCTTTGAATACAATTTATTTTTTTATTTTGAATGCTTGCTTGGTCTGTAGTTTTAGAAATTTATCATAATTTAAAAAAAAAATGTGTCTGAAACATGATATTGGCACGAAACGCCTGGCCATAGTTTTTATACAAGCATTTTCCATTGTTAGGCATCATTTTCAAAACAATAAAAATTTATTGATAAATTAATATATAATGAATATGAAAAAAAAAATGCTACTTAGCACAAATAGATAGAAATGCCGTTTTAAACAGTAAGAGAAAGGCATTGGAAGATTTAGCGTAGAGAAGTTATGTTAGCGAGACCTCCTTCCTATTGTAGTGACACAAATTGATTCGCGGTTAACCTCAAGCAAGTGTAGGGTTCTTGTGTCTTCAAAAACACCGACAGATGGTTATAGATCTCAATGGAATCCGAGGAAGGTTACGGATTTTTATAGAATTGTTAAAAAGTAGATAATTTTTAAAGTTAAAATAGATTCATTATTTTGTATTTAGAATATTATTCATGTAATTAAACATTCCATTATAATTAAAAGGACTTCCTAGCCTTCACATAAATGGCTACAAAAATCCCCCGATAATGTACATAGAAAACTGAAGAGGAGT
>NW_027109057.1:617757-635938 GCF_000696795.3 Halyomorpha halys
TTTTAAAAATATAAATAACGAAAAATGTATTTATATTTTCTTTTGAAAAACTGAAAGCAATACAGAAAATAAATAATGATATATACTATTAAAATTGTGAGATGATTAATTATTTCAAACGATCAAAATTGAAGGTAATTTAGAGGAAAATGTTTTGAAAATTCAGTTTAAGCCCTGTCAGACTATTTCTGTGAAGATGAAATCTTACTGATTCCAAAGTCCATCTAATTGTTTATTTATATACCGAGTTTAATCAAATTGCTATAGTATTTTAGAAAATCGATTCTATAAAGTGGTACTTACGGAGAGTCGACTTTATCTGAAATGTTGCTGTTACATCCTGGACATTAACCTGTCTTAAATATGTAATTTCAGTTTTGTAAGGCTATTTTTTTATAATTTATTAATTTTTTTAGCAAGGATCTTCACACACAGGCACGCACACAGACAGACCATTGTGTATTTCCTTCGAAAACTCGAAATCGACATTTCTTACGATCAAAATATTTTCCAATACAACATGTATCATGTGAAAGTAAAAAAATATTGTATACGCTTTTTTTCTAGGGCATATTTAAAAATTATCTTTGGTAATTTTGAGGTTTCTAAGTTGTGCATCCTGATTTTACACATTGAAAAATAATTCGGCAGCTAGAATTCCATTCATTTACACAGCCTTGAATATTTTCTCTTTCTTTTCTCCTCACTTAATTTGAATATCATTTTTGAGTTATTATAAGTTATAGTCCAACATTCAAATGGTTTTTAATGCATTTACGGTTTTAAATCACTAATTAAATATGGTTTAAAATGTTTCTCTAACATTTTTTGAAAAAATCACTATAATAGCTAATATAATTTTCATACTATTTAATTTTTAAAGTTGAAGCATGATCAAATTATTGACTCATTAACAGAATTTATTTTTATTAATAATCAAGTTTCAGACTTAGGATCAGAATGTGAATCAGCAAGAGAGTTTCATTGTTATATAATTCCGTGATGTTAGACCCTCGATCAGGATAAAATGAATTTTATTAATCGTTAATTTATATTATTTAATGATAAAACTTAATTCTCGAGGACTATATCAAAGGATGATAAAAGAGAATAAACATACATTGCCCTTGATGTTACTAGTTGGAACTAGCTTTTTGGAATCATACCTTGCAATTTCTATTGTCTACTTTTTTTTTCTTTCTCTAAAAGAGAAAACTTTTAAGTGTTTTAATGTGAATATTCCAGTTTTAAAATTAAAAATAAATAAATAAAAACTATTGTTATCTTATGATCAGAAGAATCTATTTCTCCTTCCTTTTTATTCTATAGGGTTTTGACTCCCGATGCTCGTGTACGGAATTGGGCACGCTTAAAAAGTTGGTTTTCTACTTTAACTAAACTACAAGCACCAAAACGGCTCTAACGATTTTCATGAAACTTCCCTTAAGAGTTCCTCTTAAATCTCTTTAACTTTTCTACATTATGATGTTTTATATAGCATAATGTATTATACTATAGTAACGATGATAGTTGGTCATGAAGAAAACAGCATTTTATTATCATATAAAATAGTAAACATTTTCGTTCGCACTAGTTCACACCAACACTTAGCAGAGAATTAAATTCACAAAGATTTCCAAGGAAACATGTACACTTTTTATTGATTTTTCAAATAAATTGAAATTCATGCATTCTCTGAAACATTCCAGATACTCATCTGAAAGATAATTTTGAACTTCTTGAAAGAAAAGAAATTTGCTGGCTTGATTCTAAATTTCTTACTAATGTTCATAAATTCTGTGAATAGGACAATGTTCAAGTTTACCAAACTAGATTAAGCCAATGTTACTTCACTAGATCTCTTCATCTACGTACTTATTTCCAATCCCATCTATTTTTCGAACTGCAACAAAATATTTCGACGTTCCGTTATTCTGCTTGGTTTCCTCCCAAGTTGAGCGATATGCTAAATACCCCCGGAGCTCCTGGAACGGAGATTGCATCCTGGGACAAGGTGTTTTCTAAAATTTAATGATGGAGACTAGAGGGAGCGTTAATCGCAAGAGAAAGTGCACTGCAGATGACCCACTCCCCCATACTCCCGCAGTCGGGAAAGTTTCGGCTATCAGCCTCTCTCATGTGGGCTCATTGTTCTGGATCATAGTATCTCTCATGATCCATTGCCGTCATAGAGTCATCCTTTGCTTTCTTTAATATATTATTGGAAAACACACCGTAGTTCATCTTAGTATTTATTTTCCAATAGTCATTGAAAACCAATAACCATAACCTTTCAAGGAATCGCTAGTTGGCACACTTTCTTTCACACTGTTAGGAAGAATCCTGTTGTATTTTGGTCTTGTGTATTTTTCTGTTTTGTACTAAATCAAAACCAAATTTTTCCTTCCGATCGGATTCGTTATATTTTGTTAAACTCTTGTATTCTCGGCAGTAACAATGTTTATATTTGTTTTCGAAGCTCCAGAAACCTTGAATTAGGAATTTTTATAGCAAAAAAAAATATAAATTTATTTTTCGAGATTTTCATCTTCCAGGGTGGTAAGTGAAAAATTTTTGATGTGTGCACAGTACCATTTTTTATTTTTACTTTGGTTTAATTATTTATTCAATTTAATTCAATTATTACAAAACTTCGCGACTCCCTCCACTTTTACAGAGTATTTCCTAATGGCTAAGTCAAGATTAAATGTCAGTTTATGTAGAACCAACTATTGCATGAAAGTTTCAAATTAGTTAAACTTATACTAACTCTTGTTGTAGTATTAGTTGTCATAACAGTCGTATCGAACTACAAAACTTTTATTCAATAAGAAAAAAAATAACAACGAGTGTGTTTTGAAAACGTCAGTAATTAATTGTATACGTATATTGTTTAAAACTGTCAATAAATTTCTTTAATTTGTCACTCAAATAAAAATTTGAAAAATACAATTTTGTATTTAAAAAAAAAATCGTTTCTTAAAATAATAATAATAATAATTATATATATTTTCATATGTCGAAAATTCGATCTGTTTTATGAATGTAGCATTATTTTTTTACTTCCAGTTACCTATATATGGAATATATAGTAAGGAAAAGTATTGATTGTGCTCGTGCCAAATTTTGAATTTGAATTGTCGAAGGAATTCACATTTTAATGTTCCAAATAGTTTGTCTCCGTGTGAACTGCATAGCTCAATGAAAAGTCTAACGAAACTGAAATCACATCTTATAGGCCTTGGATGTGACTACAACATTAAATTAACATCGACCGACTGTTTTTTTCTCAATGATCAGACAATTTTTTAAAAAAATCTTTCTCTAAACTATCTTAAGTTTGTTTGTTTGAAAAAATAAACAGTTTTAATTGTTAGCAACAAAAAAAAAAAAAAGTGGAAAATCTAAATATGAAGGCATTTTATGAATAACTAAACGAGGAATAATCAAAAATAGAAACATCTGATCCGAATAAGAAAAATCTAGATTGCCCGATCTTTCCAAATTGCATTAAGACTTCGTTATATTTTGTTAAAATGTATTTTTGGCAAGAACGAATTTTTACAGCAACAGAAAAAAAGTATTTTTTCGCCTTCCTGCTTATTTACTTTTTATTGTTATTTTTTCGAAAGTTATAAAAGAAGAACGAAAAACAGAAAATCAATTTGATCTATTTATTTAATCTTCTACTGGCTCTTAGCTCTTCCTAATTTCTGGTAGCTAGATAATCTTTGGTATTTACTTTTTAACGCTTTTTTATTTTATTTTTTAAAAGCCAAATTGTACTATATATTATAATGAATAGATTGTTGTTACAATATTTTTTACAAGATGACATGACAGAGGCCTTGATATGAGACAAAAATAGTAAAGATTTCTAGATATGTTCGTAACAGAAACAATTTAGGATTCTACCGACTAGCTAGTTTCATGTTAATCCAAACATTTCCAAGCCTTACTGAGAATATTTAGAAAGTTAACGAACGAATTTGGGTTGAATCAATTTACATTTATTCAAAAGTCCAGAAATAAAAAGAATCTTGAATGGAATAAATTGAGGGCTTATCCGTATAAACTTTCATGAACTTAATGTAATATTTAGGAACATAATGTCGGCTTTTAGATGTCCTAGCTAGAGGCGGGACCTCACGCAAGTCTCGGTCGTGATGGTCTTATGGGTGAGGCTTGTAGAGAAATAAATTTATTTTTCTTATCTTAAGTGAATTATGGTGTACTTAAAGGCATTGTTTCTGTATATAATATATTATTGAGTATGGATTATATATATGTATTATTATAATTATTATATATGTCCGATTATATGTATGAGGACGATATATAGGCCTTTGCTGCAGTAACGAAAAGTGCCAGAGCCGATATATCGCACCTTCTTGAGCTTTACTATTCGCTTGCGAGAGAACTCAAAATAAATTTATAATACATTATAAATGGTCTAATTTCATTATGAGAGAATTAAAAAAAAATAATATTTTTTCAACAACAACGATGACTTTTCGTGTGTTCACATTCAGTTTGTAAGAGAGAACTAAATTTTTATTTTCTTTATGATAAATTAAATTGCGTTCTTAATACACTGCTTTTTGTTTGGTGAGCCTTTTTTTCAACCCTAGTAAAATCGAAAAATTCGGCCGGTTATCTTCGCGTAGGCACTATTAACAAATTAAGTTTCATTCTGGCTTTACGAACTTTAAGATACTTGTTGTGAACTGTAAAGTCAGATTTTTTAAAAATTTTATTTTAACCAGGACTCTTATTCATTTTTTTCATCTTATAAAAAAAATCCAAATCAGATACATTTTAATGATAGAATAGTGTTTTATATTAAAACTTGAATCTGAAGTTAGGATTATAGTTACATTTCAAGGGATAAAGTGCGTGTCTGTTAATTTTTACACATTTAAATAATTTTTAAAACAATTTTTTATTCGCTACTTCAATTTTTCAGAACTTGTCTTTTCAACCGAATGATATTCACTTCACTTCTCATATGGGTACCCACTATTTTTTGTATATTTCCTGGAAGCACCAATTTTCGATGCTTGAAAGAATTTGAGCTCCAAAAAAAAGGATAATAGATTTGAGTGACAGATAACTAGTTTATTTATTTTTTTTTTAATAGTACCATAATGATTTGATTTTTAAATAGTAAATTTGCACAAAAAAGACTCGTTTAATTTTAGCATTTTATTTATTTTCTTTCTATGTGTGTAAATGAATTTTTTTATCTTTTATGAGTGTTATTCCGAGCTTTTTTGTTTGGAGATATTCTGAAATTATTTAACAAAATTTATGACACCCACATTGTTATTGTATATCTGTGTTTAAGCGAACAATATAACTCAGAAACGCTATGATTTTTATTAGAACAATTTAGTTCCAGGTGCTTCTACTAATATTATAGTCGTATATGAGCTATCGTAAAAAAAAACTTCTATATAAGCTAGAATATAAAAACAGTAATAATTGAACAGTTTTGGATAAAAAGACATCTTTAAATATAATTGATTTAAACCTAGAATTGGGTGTACTTAACATATTAATTTATGAGCACAGTTGGACCTTGCATAAGAGATTAGCGCTTGAACTTTTTCTCGGATTAACCAGTGATAAAAAAACAACTAATTAAAAACTAACCTTGACATTACTGTATCTAAACAATTTTATTTAAACTTAAATCATGTGACACTACTGTGTCATGATACATTTTGAAACAGGTATTTGGATAAACCTTAAAGGTATTCACTTATCATAATAAGATTGAAGGATGTTGGGTGATGTAAAAACGGGTTCGAATCCGGCTGCGACAGATAATTATTTCTTCTGTTACTGGTTTGTACCGAGAAGATTCTCAGATTGATTTTTCGTGACCTGTTAGACGTTAACTTGTTGACTAAGTACCGATAATCTTTTTAGTCTCGGCACTAACAAAGCTTCAATTATATTTATCAGATTCAGAAAGTCCAATTCCAAATATTAAAAAAATGATTATTTGAAAGGCTACTATAACTAGACACTAATCATAGTTAAGCGATAACGAAGGTAACATCAATAGGATATGGACTGTGTCTTCTTGTGGTCCAGTTCGCAAGCCATCGCCTTACAGCCTTCGGACCGTTAGTTACTGTCTACACTTAATTGAATGTACCCAATAGTATTATAGTCATATATTACTACTAATACATATTTTATAAGTAAGTTTTCACTAGAAACCTTTATCTAAATATAAAGTGGTCTTAAAAACCCTTATATATTATTTATAAATAAAAAGCTTGATCAATATGTAATAGTAAAGCATAAAATTCGTTGAGATATGCAACTGTTTTAAAATGTGTATTTATATAGTAAAAAAAAATATCAGGTAGACCTTTTTTGGGTCACTTACCGTATAATAGATGTTGCTTATTAACATAAATTCAAATATAATAAAATTTTCAATATAATATCATAAAAAAAAGGAACATTTATTATGCAGTAAGTGACCCAAAAAAGGCTTAACTGATTTTAAGGTTTATAAAGGAAGACAACTATACTTTATCAGTTTCTTACTGATATGATTTAATTATCATATTTTCGGTCAATATACTTAGTAGTTAATATCAAAACCAAGATACTCAATGATACTCAGTTTATATTTTTACATTTCATAAGCGCGGAACACATTCTACTTTCTCGATTCTGTTCGATAAGGAAGCCATCTGTCATTATAATGATACGTTCATCTCTAACAGCTGCTAAGAGACGGCAGTTCAATAGGAATATACACGCAGCTTGGTGCAACTACGACAAATCTACATATTTGAGGTCCTAGTAAAAATTAATTTTAAAAACAAACTGAATGTATTCAGAAACGAGAATGAACATATATTGTGGAAAAAAAAATTAAAAATCGTTTCAGAATATCTTTGGTAACACACAGGATGAAAACAAAATAAAAAAAACAACGTATTTTTATCAATATTTTACTAAAATTGTATTATGTTTGTATTTGTACTAATCAGTATTGGTACTGATAAATGGTCGGGGAACTAGTCCGGCAAGTGGTCCTAGTAATACCTTTTGCTAAGCTTGGCGGCTACTTTGAAGTTTGGGATCTTGGGCCCACTGAAAAATAAATGTCAACTGCCCCAGATGGGAATCGAATCCAAAACGTTCCGTGTTCTGAACCTATCGCTCTGGAAACCACCCCTAAACACGCACAGCGTTTAGTATTGTCCGTTACTAATAAGTAACATATTTTACAGTAAGCGACTCAAATAAGGCCCGATTTGTTTAAATAGTTTTTATTAGCACTTATGATTTTATTATATACACATACACATTTTAGCACATATTATTCATACATATTCATTTTGAAGGGCTTAACTGAATTTTAGTATCATCTTTTTAAAAGTTTACATGGATTATGTAAACGATTATTGTAAGAAACACATAAAAAATAAAACAGAATTATGAGAGAATAAATTAAGTTATATCTCCTTAGTTAGTTAATAGATCTGTCCCATAATACACATTATGTTGTTTCATTACACTTCTCTTTATTTATTATGTGAGTTAACTTTTTTTTTATTTATTTGTATCCTCCTTACTATTTTGTTCAATTCTTTGAAATTTGAAGGTTCAATTCTTAAAGTGACTTAATTTTTAATGTAATTAATTTTTTTTTTTTTTAAAAGAACATTAAGTTGCCCTTACTCTAGATGTTAGAGAGGTTGGAATGGTAATAGTTTATTTTTTTATTAATTAGGCATTGTCTTTGCTCAAATAGCAAAATGCTATATGCTAATTTTTCCAAAAAAAATAAAAAGGTCTTCTTATTCTGGAGTCTCCTTTATTGATAGTAATGCAGCAAAAAAAATTTTTTTTTTTGAAGGAAAACAGAGGTAGGAAAAGTAAGCCAAATTCAAAGAATTGCATGCTTACATTTTGTAACTTTAGACATCTCAACATCAAACCACCGATATATGCACTTAAAATATTGATTTATCGTCGATGTTATGTAATATGAATGAATCACACAATTTTCTAAGGAATATATTTTGTTCTTTAGATGGGTCTGAATTATTGTTTTTGGTGAAACAACTGTTCTAAGTTTTAATAGTAGAATATTCCCAATTGCTAACTATAGTTAAACTAATAAGTGTAATTGACGACTCTACTAAAAAAAAGTATCTTGATTAGAAATTAAAAAAAAAAAAAATGGGGAAACCCAATTTTTGTATTCACTTTTTTTACATAACCACCTAGTTCTATCACACACATACGCACACACGTATTGAGAAATATAAAGTGTCCGAACCTACAATGCTCTGAAACGAAACCTAGAGAAAGTGAAAGTGACGCAAATGTAAAAACCCATTGATGCCTTCTGGATCCTGTTGAATAGGATTTCCTGTATCTCTTCATCAGTGAGGTAACTGCATCCTGTTCTCAATTTCTCATTTTGGAAACAATGGATTTTTCAAGATTTGAATCCAACAGTTATATTTATGATAGAGTTGTCTTGAAAAGAAATTAATATTACTGTTATTTGTCTGCTAAGATTTTTTATATACTAGAGCAGAAAAACTAATTTTGACGAATTTTTTTTTTCTTTATCATTTAGAACTGTTAGGAGATTTAAATAAATATTGTTTTGTTCTGATAATCGCTGTTTATAGAAATATTATTACAATAAATAAATACTGTGTTATTGCTGGTGAAATAAGTGTGGACTGTGTATAAGTGCTTGTTAAGAGAAAGAAAATGAATTATATGTACATTGTATAATTAAAAGAAACCTCTAATGTTTAATAACATACAGAAAAAAATAATGAGGTGTATAAAAAAAATGACCGTTTTATCAAATTCAAGATTTCAAAAGAATGTTAATATTTTAATCCTATTTAATACTTACTAATCCCTTTAGAGCATTCTATAAGCTTGTTTAATCTCATTTGACTTCTTTAAAAAAAGAAAGCCTCAGTTTAGATATTTGTTTCAGAGAAAAAACATGACAGTGTAAGGAATTCTCGTAACCTTGAGATATTTTAATTACTGGAAAAAAAAAATTCACAGCCGCTGAAGCAAAGTGCAATTATAAAATATGAAGGGGGAGGTGTCCTTGACCAGCGCACTGCGCAGCGTTGGTTTGAAAAATTTAGCAGTGGAGATACGACGTTGGAAAGCAAGAAGTGCTCAGGGCGACCATTAATGGTTATTGATGAGGTTCTGCAGGAAGCTGTTGAGTCAAATCCATCCACAGGTACTCGAGAACTTGTAAGGGTCAATTAAGCCACACATTTAAGTCAAACTGGGTAAAAAAATTAGAGCGCTTTTCAACGTTATAAGTTACGAATTTTAAATAAGCATTGAGGACAGCTATTATTTAAAAAAATCTCCGGCTTCCTTCAAGTTGTGGAAGGTCACTTTTTAAACTAGACGTATTAAAGTAAAGATTAGAGCAAAAATCATCTGCCTATTCGATCATAACACCCCAAAGAAAGAAAAGGATTAGAGTACGCATAGGAAGTCATAAATAACAATACAATGATCGACCCAGAAAAATTCCGGTTCTTCTCAAAAGCAATGGCAGAGATGACCATTGAGAAGTATTCTTGGTACTACTTGCCATTCATGGTGCATAAGATTTTTTTGCATGGTGTTGGAATAGTGCAGAAGTCTATGCTCCCAGTCAGAATATTGTTAGAAGAGGCGTAAGAAAGAAGAAATAAGGATTACAAGATTCGTGGAAAATGTCTCGTATATCTACTAATGAAGACGTGTTCCACAAGCTTTGGGGTTCTTCGGATCTTTTTATCACGAACAAGAGACCCGAACTAAAAAAACCAAAGCAAAGCTAAGGAACTGTTAATTTAATTTCCTTGAATTTGAAATAGTAAGTGTCTTTTCAATTCGCACAACCTTTGTCTTTGAATCCCTAGTTTTATTATTTACAAAATCGTCCAGTCTTTAAGCTTCCTTGAATTTTTAATTGTAAGCATTATTTAATTTAAATATACACTCAAAATCCTCGTTGCAACTTGTTTTGATGCGCGCAACCTATTCCGAAAATTTCTGACATTTTTATCTTGCCAATAAGCTTTCATTTCCTCATTAGTTCTTTAAGTTTTATTAAAATGTCAATAAAAACAGTTGAACTTGATGTATTTTTTGTTCTGAGTCGAATGAGACCAGTCCCAAGTTTCTATCTTGATCCGTTCTCGAGATATTGAGTTTTTTACCTCGTTTTTTGGCCATTCGGTTCCAGTCTGCGGTGCTGTAATATTGTGTAGGACCTACTTACTCAGCGCGCTCTCAATGTTTCTAATGTGCTTGAAATTCAAAATGATTTAAAATAAAGCAACATCAGATGGGCCAAGTACAAAAGACCGGCGGTCCGCAGGTTAAATATAGCTGGATATAGAACACAAGTTATTAGGAGACTCTCCAGTTAAGCAGCTCTTCAAAGCCCTTTATTTGTGGCTTTAGAAGCATAACATAGTCAAAATAATATAAAAATAAGAAGTGAAGTCTTATGGATTGTAAGAGCCTTACTTGTTTCTCTCAGGTAATGGTAAACGTTTTTCATTAATTAATGATAAAAGTTTTTTATAAACTATTTTCTCTTTTACTCTCAACAATTTTACTTCAGCCATTTAACGGGTATTCATGTGCCTGAAGCTTGATCCTGATACAGTTCATATACCGTGGGTGAAACTATTCTGAACAAAACGTGAAACATTAGTAAAAATATCACATTCCGTTGTTAGTGCGATATTGAATCACAATATTGAGATTATTCGGAGTCTGGAGTGTATTTTTTATTTTTTAGGGGAACGTGTTAGATATAAGGTCAGGTTCGTGCAATACAGGCTTCGAAAGGTGTAGGCGCCTTGTTTTCTCCTTTCGTTCTGCGTCTGTTCTTATTTTGCGGTTTCTCCGCTCATTAATTCATGTTCTTGGAGATTAGGAGTCCTTGTTAGGATGAAACTTGAATTCAAAATGAAACTGATATATGGCAGTATCATGAAGCAAGTATGGCTTAAGGGTACGTGTTTGGGACATTCCATAAGATATAGTTATTTAAGTTCACTTTTTTTTACTGATATATATATATATATAAACTATATAAGAAAATGATTTTTCCTTCGGAACCGATTTTTCAACGGAAATAAATATTTTAAGTTACCCTGAGACCAAATAATCAATACTTACAAAATGGTCTGTCTATCTGCAATTCCTAGTATATTATAGTATATATCCCTATTTTGTACGGAACCGTACCGTGCATTTGATATAACGTTTTTTTTCACGTTTAACAATAGTTGGTTAACAGTCTTTAAACTACTCTAGGGATTTTGATTAAACACGCTGTACAATGGAATGGTCTATAATATAAAGTAGCTCTTATCCCCGTTAAAATAGTCTTGACACAGCTCAACTGTCGAATTTTCAAATTGATATTTTCTAAAGTACTTACCTTTAATTGGTTTATTTCAAATAATTCACCCTATCTTACTTTTAGAGATTTTATAAAATTGATATAAATTATAAAAGAATTTGATTTACTAGTGATGAAAGAAAGAAAAATATTTTTCCAGCTTGTAATTAGATTTCCGGAAATAAAGTTGTGATATATTTATTGACCAATGTAGAATTAAAGATTTACTTAAAAATTAAAATATAATAATTTTGATATATGTTTAATATATATGAAGTTAATGCAAACCGCCGGAAAGGCATGCAGAGTTCAACAAAATAAGGAACGAATTCTGTTGTTTTTTTTACTTTCTTATAAACCTCATTTGGGAAAAAGTTGGTATAGTTTCATTTTTCCAGATCTTATTGAAAGCTGTCCTTTTACTAATCTACTGTTTTTACTTTTTGTTGTATAATTCCCTTGGGGGAAGGGGAGGATACTTAAATTAGAGAAAAACAGTAATCACATAGCTTATAAACGTTCAATCCTTTAGTTTCCCATAGGTTAAATTCTTGTCATTTAGGAGAGATTTGTGTGAATATATATAGAACTTACATTTTTTTTTTTTATTATTTGTGATATAGGGCGTAAATATTGTATTGGATATTCCAACCTTATGCATATGAACAATACGTAAGTATACATTCGCAATTTTTGTGGAAGAAAAAAGGAAAACTAAAAAAAATCCAATTTAACAGAAAGTATATTCAGTTCGATCACTTTGTACTAATTCAATGTTTTTTATAAGTATGTTTTAACTTGGTTGGATGTGGTTCCCAATTTTGTGGTGACGGCATCCTTTTGATAAAAGTAAGTAAATGGGGACACTATATTTTTCGCAAAAGCTAAGAAAGACTTGAATACAATGGTCTGTACAAAATTGTAGAATTTCTGTGATGTTAAGGTTTAAAAGTGTTGAGTAGACGTGTCCCATTTCTGAATTTTTTCGCGAAAAAATTAAAATCTGTACTGCAACAACCCATGAAGGGTTAAGGGTGCTGTAATTTGTAAGGAAGTACTGCTAATAGACCAACGGTCGTGCAAGGAGGTAATTTAGTTAGAATCACGGTTGACCACCAGATTTTTACACAATCAAGGAGGCTGGATGAACACCAGGAGGACTCCAGAACCCACAGGGTTGACACGCGGCTATAGTGTAACAGAAAACAATGTTTTGCCCTGCCGGATTCGACCCCAGCTCCTTGGAGTTAGTATTATGGTGCCTCACCACAGTGCCACCTTGCTTATTTCGCGAAACCTCTGGATAATGTTTGCCAAACCTCAGTTGGAAACCACTGTTTTTAATTTTTCAATGAAAACTCCATCGTAAACTTAGAGTTCTTGTATGAGTATGAAGTTACACTAATTAGTTGAATTATTAAAATATACTTGGTCAACCACTTGCAGCTACCGTATCTCCTACACCACTACATAACATCACATAAACACACGCGACCATCAGAGTTCACAATGGTATAAAGTTCCGATATGGGTACTGTCTTTGGTATACAGCATTATTATAAAATTAATATGAATTTACATATAATTATGGTATTTAGTTGTTTTATACTTAGTTACTGTTATTATACTACCACACTAAAAAACCAGTGGCTTGCACGAGTTTTTGTTGCAAAGAGAAGTATACGGCTATATACGTCTACTTTCTTTTGTATTTATTCTATGGAGCTTTTATAGATTAAGGAGCCCCTAAAGAGGAAGCTTCCCATGAGGGGGTAATTATTTCCGGCACTGCTCTGACCTTGATCTGGAAAGTCCATCCGGTTTTTTTTTTCAGTGGAAGCTCTCACTAACATTTCGTGAGGCTTAATATATTTTCATTCTGTGTCGAATTTCAGATCTGTGTTTTTCTGACATTCATCTTCGCGCTATGAAATCAGAAGGAATTAATTTACCATGCATGCTCATTACTCCATTTTTTAAGCCAGCAATTTCTTTATTTCTTCTGAACAAAAAGTCTATTATTGGATTACATAAAGAGAAAAACAAATTTTTAAGTTTGGTTAGAGGGATGATATTTATTACGTGTGTTATTTATAATATATAAAATATATATTAATGTTACCAATTCATTTAATAGCTAAAAAAAAAAATAATAATCTTCAGGAGCAGAACTCTTTCATTCTTCATTAATATTTAAAAAATTTGGAAAAAAAGTGGATAGATTCCGAGAAAAAATTACCTTGAAAGAAGTTCTGTAGCATACAAGCCAACTCAATTTACATATAATTTTTGAAACCTCTAATCAATTTTGAGGGACATAAAGGTCATTGTAACCGAGTGTGCTGAGATGTAACCTTAGCAACCTTCCAAATGTAGAGGCTCCGGTTCGATTTTTATTTGTTAGTGTTTCCACGGAATCAAAACTGAACCCTTCCCCTTAAATGGTTCAGTTACCTAAAGAGGTTTTGAACCTTCTAATGAAATAATTACTTTTTTTTTTTTTTTTTTTTAAAAAAGGACAAAACTAATTTAAAGTAAAATTATTCCTTAAATCTTGGGAGATAGATGATTGAACGTGTGTGATAATAAAAGGAATAATATCCGGGAGCTGTTAAAGAAAAAAAAACTCAAATAGTCATAAAGCTATACAAATGAATCAACCTTTCGCCCCACGTTGCAGGGCTTCATCAGGGCTAAAAAGATACAAAAACAACTAAGAAAATTTTGAAATATTAACATAATATAATACAAAAAAGTAAATTAAGATAGGGTAAATATAATGTAAAAAATAAGTGAAAAGAAAATAATATAGAAATAAAAGGAAGGAAGAAATAAAATAGTACAATATAAAATAAACAATGATAGAAATAAAACCGTTAACGGCCACCTCCCCTCCACTCCTGCACACTTCCGATTTAGTGTCAAAAGTTAGTAAAGCTACCTTGATCAGGTGGGTGGTCCTGATTTGTTCTTTATTCATTTGTTATTATCATTCTTAATTTTATTTTTATTTATTCTCTTACGACCTTAATTAATCTCAACTTTCTTCTTCATTTTCCGTCTTTTAGTGTGTTAAATTTTGTTTTCACATATCTACTTTTCCGTCTTTGCGTTTTATATGCGCTTCCTGTACTTTTGTAACCGTATAGTTTACGTAATTTTTTATTCTTATCGTAGTTTATTTTATATTAATACTATTTTATATCTTCCTTCCATTTATTTGTATATATAAGGTGTGAAGGTAATAATAAATGAACAGTGTAAATAAATAGATGTATAGTGAATCGTAAAATAAAATAATAATAACAAAAGATTTAGACAATTAATAAAGACGAAAATAACAACAGATAATATTTAATTTACAGATCATATTATATTTCTTTTTTATCTGTTGTTAGTTCCGTTTTCATTAATTGTCTAAAATCTTTTGTTATTCTTATTTCATTTTACATTTTACTGTGAATCTTTTTATTTTTTAATTTATATTTTTCATTTATTTTTTCCTCATTTAAGTGTTTGTATCTTTTTTAATCCTGTTGGAGCCCTAAAACGTGGAGTGAATGTTTGGTTCATATTGAATAGTTTTATAACTACTTGAGTTTTATTTTCTTTAACGGCACCCGGACCATATTCCTTTTATCATATATTGAATATATAATATATTCAAAAGAAAATGTCATATGACATAGTTAACAAGACTAAGGACTAAATTGGCATGTATTAGTAACTAAGCAAAATTCAAGATCGCTACCTGCCTCATCACGGGTGTTCCTATTAGTGGAGGAGAAAGTAACAGTCGAAAATAAATGGTTTCTTACCATAAGGGGATGTTTAAAGAAATTTCTAAAATTATATTCCATGACTGCTGGCCTAAAAGCCAGGTCTCAACTGAAAAAGGAACTTACTGACCCCATTGTTTGCCAACATTGTAAAACAAAAACTGAGTCGGGTTTAGCACTCTTGAGGCTAATGAGAACAATGAAAATTACGTAGTATTGAATATATTGATTAAAATAAAAAAAATGAAAAATCTTCTTTAATGTAATTGGTTCCCCATCATTAGGTAAAAAACTATATATATAATTAAGAAGAAGATTTTCATGAAAGGCCACATTTATCGTAAACAAATTGAAAGATTTTTTTAACGGGTGACGGATCAGTGTTTCTGAAATGAAAAATAGTTAACTTAGAAAGTCTAAAATTTTTTTTTATTAAGTCGTTTTAAGTTCTCTCTCTCTCTCTCTCTATTGATTACTTCCATTCTCCGCTAATATTACTTTAAGTAATTTGGTTGACTTGAGTTCTGAATTGCAAAAAGGAATGATTAGGACCACCCTTCCACACATCTCTGTTCTCTTACAGAATTTCTGATTGATTTAAAAACTGCAAACTAAGAAGTTTTTTTATATAAAATTTATTTGAGGTGAAGGTAAATTTGTTCCAATTTAAAGGTAAAATTAGTTCATCGATTATGCCATGCTTTAACATTGTAATTTTTTAAAAACATATTTAGGCAAAATCTATTATTTGTTTAAAGATAAATCTGTACCGCTACAACCCATCAAGGGTCAAGGGTTCAGTACTTTGTAAAGAAGTACTGGTAGTAGACCAACGATTGTACAAGGTGGTGATTTGGTCAGAATAATGCTCGACCGCCAGATTTTTACCCAATTAAGGGTGTCCACTTTATGCGGCTGGGTGGGCTGGAACCCACAGGGATGACTCAACGACTACAGTGAAATAAATAATATTATCTTCCCAGCCGGATTCGAACCCGGGTCCTTGGGGTTAGTAGTCCATTGCCTTACCAATAAGCTACCCACTCCAGTTATTTGTTTAAAAAGTAAATTCTAATTTTAATTATCTTATTTTTAATTCATATGAAGGAATAAAATAATACTGAAATTGTCACTTTTATTTTTATTTTTTATGAAATCTGGTTTCACTTATAACAACTTAAGTCAAAATGAAATTTCCACTGCTTTTTAGTACACTCTGCTGGACTATTAACTAGTTTTGTTGCCAATGGAGGTGCAACTTCTTAGTTATTCAGTTTATTTAGGACTTTTGCATCTGTTACATTAAATTTTCTTGTGCCTATTTTATAATTTAATACCGTCTTATAATTATTCTGCCTTTCAAATATTGTTATCGCAGCTAAAAGCTTTCTCCTAAATATATTATTTTAACGTCCTGAAAATCAAACGTAGTGTTATACTAGTGGAGTTTTTTTTTGTCATAATTCAAATGATCTTTATTCTTAAAAATATTAGTATATTGATAAAATCTTTTATATGAGCCGTTTATTTTGAAAGTGGTCAAGTCCATTATTTCCGGTTGCCCGTGTTTACATGTACAACTTTAAGTTCAATAAATCATTTGAGGTTACTTATATTTGGAGTAAATATGATAATTCTGAACACATAAGATTTCAGAGTTACATTAATAATTCAGCCGTATATTCTGAAAGGGACCTAAGTTCATTTATACTTAATTTAAGATATGTTTTATGTAGTTAAAAATTGTCCAAACTCTTAAAAATAATGTGGAAATAATGATATCACAACCTTTTAATATCAGGACATTCATTTTTACCAAATAATAGAGATTTTGGTGTAGTAGAATTAACATTAAAAGAAAAAATACTGTGTTTCCCCCAAGATTATTTATTACAATATTATCAAAAAGTGTCGAAAAGGTATTAAATTTATTCTACGTGAAATGAGACAAGAAGATTTTGTATAACAAATTTATTAGAAGACACAATTTTTGAAAGGATAAAGAATTCTAACGGATAATGAATAAACTGGTTAAAAATATGTTGGATGCGTTTTGTCAGAAATTAATAATTTTGAAAATGAATTGACAATTTTCGCTATTTGTGTAATGGACTGTGTCAATCATAAGTTTATGAAATGGTTTGTCAGGTGTTAGAGTCACACAATTTTTTTTTAATAGGTTTCCTATCATATTTTGTTTTTCTAAATATCGCACACTTATTATTGCAATTTGATATTATTTATTTTATTGTAGAGAAGTAATAGGATCTTTTAAGTGTCTCATAGGTTTCTAATATTCCTATTTGGCAAATCTTCTCTACATGATAATTAATTATCAGGTAAGTAAATTAATAATTAATCAATTAAATAAAAAAGTCCGTATAAAATTTTCGATAAGACACCAATGAAAATTTTATTGAATTTTTTTTCGGGTGGACCAAGGAAGTCCGAAAATATTATATTCACACCACTGTATAAAAATATCAGACAAAACACAATACGTGTTGAACACACGATTTTTTCAGATCCCATTCACACACACAAAATGTAGATGAGTAGTAAATTGTTTTCTAATTTATGCTTGTAATTTTGTTTGTTACGTAGTTAAAAAATGTTTTGAATCGCATAAATTATGTTTTTGAAGTGTTGTAAAGATATGTAAAATAAAATAAGTATTTTTTTTTGTCATTTGAAGCATCTTAGTTTATGGTGAATGAACTTGGGCTCCTTCAAATTTTATAATGAATCAGGTTTTAAATTTTGAAATTTACCTTATCTCTTGAGCTCTGCTCTACCCCTCACACGTGGGGGATAGAATGGGCTCAGGGATCCTCAGGTCGATTGTGTAAATATTGTATATATTATTTTATCATTATGTTATTTTATTTATTTATTTTTCATACAGATAGTTTGATTATGTTCATCTTGTCTATTCTTTTGTTTGTATATATTTTAAGAGAGT
>NW_027109057.1:636043-636470 GCF_000696795.3 Halyomorpha halys
ATGAGATCATTCATCACTATTACCTATTGCCCACAACTGTGTGGCAGATTGTAATATCTATCAATAAATAAATATATCAATTTAAAAAAAAAAAAAGATAAGAAATTGGCCTAACTCCATACTTGGTAAGAAGACCTATATTATTGACTTAATAATTGCCATTATTTTAATAGGAACTATTAATTTAACACCCACAGATACACTTAAGCAGTATGTTTCATTAGTATCCTGTACGTATATTTTTAATTGCATTGCAACACAAACCCTTGAATATCTCAATTTAAGTATAAATGGACTTAGGCCACTTTCAAAATAAACGGCTCATATATTGTTCACTTTCCCTATAATGTATTCCAAAACAGTTAGTTTTGTAAACTACATTTTTATTTATTTAATTATACACACGCGCGAATATAATTTATTTATA